>NC_060178.1:1267661-1412661 GCF_021184085.1 Oncorhynchus gorbuscha
CATTACTACTACTACTACTACCATTACTAATACTACTAATACACTACTACCATTACTACTACTACTACTACCATTACTACTACTACTACTACTACCATTACTAATACTACTACTACCATTACTAATACTATTACTACCATTACTAATACTACCACTACTACTACTACTACTACCATTACTAATACTACTACTACCATTACTAATACTACCAGTACTACTACTACTACCATTACTACTATTACTACTACTACCATTACTACTACTACTACTACCATTACTACCACTACTACTACTACTACTACCATTACTAATACTACTTCTACCATTACTAATACTACCACTACTACTACTACTACTACTACTACTACTACCATTACTAATACTACCAGTACTACTACTACTACCATTACTAATACTAATACTACTACCATTGCTACTACTACCACTACCATTACTACTATTACTACTACTACTATTACTACTACTACCATTACTACTATTACTACTACTACTACTATTACTACTACTACCATTACTACTACTACTACTACTACTACCATTACTACCACTACTACTACTACTACTACTACTACCATTACTACTACTACTACTACCATTACTAATACTACTACTACCATTACTAATACTACTAATACACTACTACCATTACTACTACTACCAGTACTACTACTACTACCATTACTACTACTACTACTACTACCATTACTACTGCTACCACTTTGTAATTACTCTACTACTACTACCATACTACCAGTACTGCTAATAATGACTTAAATACTACCATTACTACTACCACTACCATTACTACTATTACTACTACTACTACTACTACCATTACTACCAGTACTACTAATACTACCATTACAAATACTACTACTACTACCATTACTACTATCACTGCTACCACTACCATTACTACTATTACTACTACTACTACCATTACTACCAGTACTACTACTACTACCATTACAAATACTACTACTACTACCATTACTACCATTACTACCACTACCATTACTACTATTACTACTACTACCAGTACTACTACTACCATTACTAATACTACTACTACTATTACTACTACTACTACTATCACTACCATTACTACCATTAGTACCACTACCAGTACTCCTACTACTACTACCATTACTAATACTACTACTACTACTACTACCATTACTACCACTACCAGTACTACTACTACTACTACTACTACTACTACCATTACTAATACTACTACGACTACCATTACTACCATTACTACCACTACTAGTACTACTACTACAACTAATACTACTACTACTACTACCATTACTAATACTACTACCATTACTAATTCCACTACCACTACCATTACTACTATTATCAGTACTAATACTACTACTACTAACAGTACTACTATTACTACTGCTACTACTACTACCATTACTACTACCACTACCATTACTAATACCACTACCACTACCATTACTACCACTACCAATACTACTACTACCATTACTACTAATACTACTACTACCATTACTACCATTACTACCACTACCAGTACTAATACTACTACCATTACTACTATTACTACTACTACCATTACTACTATTGCTACTACTACTACTACTACTACCATTACTACTATTACCACTATTACCACCACTACCATTACTACCATTACTACCACTACCAGTACTACTACTACCATTACTAATACTACTACCACTACCATTGCTAATACTACTACTACTACCATTGCTAATACTACTTCTACTACCATTGCTAATACTACTACTACTACCATTACTAATACTACTACTACTACCACTTACTACTACTTACTACTACTACTACTACTACTACCATTACTACTACCATTACTAATACTACTACCATTACTACTACTACCAGTACTACTACTACCATTACTACCATTACTAATACTACTACTACTACCATTACTACTACTACTTACTACCATTACTACTACCAGTACTACTGCTACCATTACATTACTAATATACTACTAATACTACCACTACTACTACCTACAAATACTACTACTACCATTACTAATACTACTACCATTACTAATACTACTATTACTACCATTACTGATACTACTACTACTATTACCATTACTAATACTACTACTACTACTACTACCATTACTAATACTACTACTACTACTACTACTACCATTACTAATACTACTACTACTACCATTACTAATACTACTACCAATACCATTACTAATACTACTACTACTACCATTACTATACTACTACTACTACTACCATTACTACTACTACTAACTACTACTACTACTACTTACTAATACTACCACTACCCTAAGTACTAACCATTACTAATACTACTCTATTACTATCATTACTAATACTACTACCACTACCCATTACTATTACTACTACTACTACTACCATTACTAATCCTACTACTAATCTTATTTTACTAAAATGTACTAATACTACTATCATTTTTACTACCACTACCATTTTTTACTACTACCATTACTAATCCTACTACTCTTATTTTCAAACACACACACACACACACACACACACACACACACACACACACACACACACACACACACACACACACACACACACACACACACACACACACACACACACACACACACACACACACACTTTTCAGCAGATGAAAAGTATTTCAGCAGATGAACTTCCCTGAACGTCGTCCACATGATGACATGAACTATGACCTTTAAAAACAGAGAAGAAGGATAGGCGTACATGTCGTTATTTACTGGTTTTAGATTGTCTGGGGGCATATTTTTTGTTGCTATATCACTGACAACGATTCAAGTGATTCTGCATTGTTGGTTAAAGCGTTTCACGGTACGATCTATACACCTGTTGTATTCAGCGTTTCACGGTACGATCTATACACCTGTTGTATTCAGCGTTTCACGGTACGATCTATACACCTGTTGTATTCAGCATTTCACTGTGAGGTCTACTACACCTGTTGTATTCAGCATTACACTGTGAGGTCTACTACACCTGTTGTACTCAGCATTTCACTGTGAGGTCTACTACACCTGTTGTATTCAGCATTTCACTGTGAGGTCTACTACACCTGTTGTATTCAGCATTACACTGTGAGGTCTACTACACCTGTTGTATTCAGCATTTCACTGTGAGGTCTACTATACCTGTTGTATTCAGCATTACACTGTAAGGTCTACTACACCTGTTGTATTCAGCATTTCACTGTAAGGTCTACTACACCTGTTGTATTCAGCATTTCACTGTGAGGTCTACTACACCTGTTGTATTCAGCGTTTCACAGTACGATCTATACACCTGTTGTATTCAGCGTTTCACGGTACGATCTATACACCTGTTGTATTCAGCGTTTCACGGTACGATCTATACACCTGTTGTATTCAGCATTTCACTGTGAGGTCTACTACACCTGTTGTATTCAGCATTTCACTGTAAGGTCTACTACACCTGTTGTATTCAGCATTTCACTGTAAGGTCTACTACACCTGTTGTATTCAGCATTTCACTGTGAGGTCTACTACACCTGTTGTATTCAGCATTTCACTGTGAGGTCTACTACACCTGTTGTATTCAGCGTTTCACGGTACGATCTACTACACCTGTTGTATTCAGCATTTCACTGTGAGGTCTACCTACACCTGTTGTATTCAGCATTACACTGTGAGGTCTACTACACCTGTTGTATTCAGCGTTTCACGGTACGATCTACTACACCTGTTGTATTCAGCATTACACTGTGAGGTCTACTACACCTGTTGTATTCAGCATTTCACTGTGAGGTCTACACCTGTTTTATTCGGTGCATGTCAAAAATAACATTTGATTGTATTTTTTTATTTTTTAAAATTGTATTTACGTGATTTCTATCTCCTGTCTATAATCCCTTTTGGGGGAGAGCCGCCTAGGTTCAACAATACTTTTTTTTAAAAGTGAATGAATGAATCTGGTTTAAAACTTGAAAATAAGACAACTTTTAATCCTTTTTCATATTGAAATAAGCTTAGTAGATATAGGAGTGGTTTTGTTTACTCAGGAATTAGATCGTGGGGGGGGGGGGGGTAGAGGGGGAACAATGGGTATATGAGGGTATTGTGTGAAAATGTTGTCTCTAGGTCTCCTGTTTTTGTTTTCAGTTATTAACGGCACAAACGTTATCTAAAGTACATGTTGTCGGCATTGTATATTAACAACTTCTTCTTATGTTTTGTCAATTCTACTTCTTCCTATGTACTACAGGAATGACAGTCTTTGACTCATTTAGATAGGTAGACACAATGCTTTTTCAGAATGTAACATATTTCCATGGGATGTGAAGTGGCATGTCACATTTTAAAAGGAAACACAAAATACAAGAAACGAACATGTGACAGCCCTGTTGCAGGAAACTCATTTAATGGGACAAGGCATGGAACGAACTAAAAAAAGATTGGGATAAAGAAATATATTAAACATCTTACTCACCCAAAGCAAGGGGAGTGGCAGTGCTGTTCAAGAATACTGTTAAGGACAATAAATACTATAGCAGGGCATGGTGTGACAGACAGCCAGTCAGTAAGTGTTATAGAAGGCATGGTGTGACAGACAGCCAGTCAGTAAGTGTTATAGAGGGCATGGTGTGACAGACAGCCAGTCAGTAAGTGTTATAGAAGGCATGGTGTGACAGACAGCCAGTCAGTAAGTGTTATAGAAGGCATGGTGTGACAGACAGCCTGTCAGTAAGTGTTATAGAAGGCATGGTGTGACAGACAGCCAGTCAGTAAGTGTTATAGAGGGCATGGTGTGACAGACAGCCAGTCAGTAAGTGTTATAGAGGGCATGGTGTGACAGACAGCCAGTCAGTAAGTGTTATAGAGGGCATGGTGTGACAGACAGCCAGTCAGTAAGTGTTATAGAAGGCATGGTGTGACAGACAGCCAGTCAGTAAGTGTTATAGAAGGCATGGTGTGACAGACAGCCAGTCAGTAAGTGTTATAGAGGGCATGGTGTGACAGACAGCCAGTCAGTAAGTGTTATAGAAGGCATGGTGTGAGAGACAGCCAGTCAGTAAGTGTTATAGAGGGCATGGTGTGACAGACAGCCAGTCAGTAAGTGTTATAGAAGGCATGGTGTGACAGACAGCCAGTCAGTAAGTGTTATAGAGGGCATGGTGTGACAGACAGCCAGTCAGTAAGTGTTATAGAGGGCATGGTGTGACAGACAGCCAGTCAGTAAGTGTTATAGAGGGCATGGTGTGACAGACAGCCAGTCAGTAAGTGTTATAGAGGGCATGGTGTGACAGACAGCCTCACACTGAAAGACACTGAATTCCACAGATACTTTCCCTAATAACCTGCAGCACAGGAGCCCTAAAAGTGTGTGTTTGTGTTGCAGGGTGTCTGGAGGAGAGCTGTTTGACTTCCTGGCTCAGAAGGAGTCTCTGAGCGAAGAGGAAGCTACCCAGTTCATCAAACAGATCCTGAACGGAGTCCAGTTCCTCCATGGCAAGAGGATAGCGCACTTTGACCTCAAGGTACTTTACACGCTCATGCCGTTTCAGCAATATGGAACCTGTGTGGTGGAGCTGTTGGTTAGAAATACTTCCTCCAAGGATTGTTGTGAGCTGTCATCAATGTAGCGTGTCACTAAGTTAGGGCTGTGACCTTATTACTACCACTCAGACAGTCATGTCCGCAGTCAATGGTGAACGTTGAGTCATGTCCTACTATGGGCTCTGGACATGAGCTGATGCGTTGGTACTTCCCAACTCTTTAACAGCCATCTGGTAAAGGCCTGGTGTTGTATTGTCCTCACTCTGACATCAATCTAAACAGTATCTTTTAAAACTCACTGTTAGGCTACATTTTTGGACCTCACTGTGATCGATCAACAGCAGGTTGAAACTGCGCGGAAAACCTGGTCGTTGTGGATCTTGTTTCAAAGCCAAAGCATAACGAAATGGACAGCGCTTTCTAAGGTGATGATTCATTCAAGGCATTTAAGATAGTCATATGTAGAACACCCATATACCTATTAGAGCGTATGTGTCTACCACATGTGCCCAAAAATCCGGAATTAAAATGATGATTGCCGTTGTACAACTACAGGGCATTCGGAAAGTATTCAGACCCTTTGACTTTTTCCACATTTTGTTACGTTATTCTAAAATATATATATTTTTATTTATCCCTCATCAGTCTACACACAATAACCCATCATGACAAAGCACAAACAGTTTTTTATTTATTTTACAAATAAAAAACAGTAATACCTTATTTACATAAGTATTTATACCCTTTGCTATGAGACTGTAAAGGTGCATCCTGTTTCCATTGATCATCCTTGAGATGTTTCTACAACTTGATTGGAGGTGATTGAACATGATTTGGAAAGTCACACAGTTGAGAGTGCATGTCAGAGTAAAAAACCATGCCATGAGGTCAAAGGAATTGTCCGTAGAGCTCCGAGACAGGATTGTGTCGAGGCACAGATCTGGGGAAGGGTACCAAAACATTTCTGCAGCATTGAAGGTCCCCAAGAACACAGTGGTCTCCATCATTCTTAAATGGAAGAAGTTTGGAACCACCAAGACTCTTCCTAGAGCTGGCCACCCGGCAAAACTGAGCAATCGGGAGAGAAGGGCCTTGGTCAGGGAGGTAACCAAGAACCCGATGCAGCATGGTGAAGCATGGTGGTGGCAGCACCACCCAATGAAGCATGGTGGTGGCAGCATCAAGCTGTGGGGATGTTTTTCAGAAGCAGGGACTGGGAGACTAGTCAGGATCATAATGTATATACGCTATATATACAAAAGCGGATGCCAGGAAAACGCTACCTGTCCCAATGAATAGTGCCAACTGTAAAGTTTGGAGGAGGAGGAGGAATAATGGTCTGGGGCTGTTTTTCATGATTCGGGCCCCATAGTTCCAGTGAAGGGAAATCTTAATGCTTCAGCACACAATGACATTCTAGACAATTCTGTGCTTCCAACTTTGTGGCAACAGTTTAGGGAGGCCCTTTCCTGTTTCTGCATGACAATGCTCACGTGCACAAAGCAAGGTCCATACAGAAATGGTTTGTCAAAATTGGTGTGGAAGAACTTGATTAGCCTGCACAGAGCCCTGACCCCAACCTCATCGAACACCAGGCCTAATGGTTTTCCAAATCTCTCAACAGTGCTATTTGTAGGGTTAATTTTAGGGACATTTTGTGATTTTTCATCCATTCCTGAACCTGTGACCAGAAACAAACTACACAGGGGCAATACCAGACTAAATTATCTAATGATTCTGTCTCATTGCAGCAAAATCTGCAGAGCTGAAGTGGTTGTATGCCCCATATACATAACATTCTGTTGGTGGCAAGACGTTTGTATAATTATATACATTTTAAACATCTAGGTTTTGAATTAAGCGTGTTTTGCATATCAGTTCATAAACCGTGTGCCATGAAATCGGCACATTGAACATCTCTTCCCAACTATTTAGCAACCTGTATGGCTCCGCGGTCAACATTTTGGTCCTCAAGTAAAACTGTTAAATTATGTTTAGCCAATTTTGGTCTTTAATAAAAGGGGAAAAACAAGCTTCTTCCACTTGCCGTCACCCTTTTCGCAGTAATGCTGCAATCAGTTGGTTATAATCTTGGATAGAGCAGACACTTCCTGAATATATCAGTTGGTTATAATCTTGGATAGAGCAGACACTTCCTGAATATATCAGTTGGTTATAATCTTGGATAGAGCAGACACTTCCTGAATATATCAGTTGGTTATAATCTTGGATAGTGCAGACACTTCCTGAATATATCAGTTAGTTATAATCTTGGATAGAGCAGACACTTCCTGAATATATCAGTTGGTTATAATCTTGGATAGAGCAGACACTTCCTGAATATATCAGTTGGTTATAATCTTGGATAGAGCAGACACTTCCTGAATATATCAGTTGGTTATAATCTTGGATAGAGCAGACACTTCCTGAATATATCAGTTGGTTATAATCTTGGATAGAGCAGACACTTCCTGAATATATCAGTTGGTTATAATCTTGGATAGAGCAGACACTTCCTGAATATATCAGTTGGTTATAATCTTGGATAGAGCAGACACTTCCTGAATATATCAGTTGGTTATAATCTTGGATAGAGCAGACACTTCCTGAATATATCAGTTGGTTATAATTTATTATATATCTTATTACATTTGTCGTAATATTGGTTCTGTCTTTTTCTGGAGGATGAAACTGGAATTGCAACCAGTTTAGTGTGGGTTGTTTTAGAAAGGGTGAGAGGTTGTCATCTGGATAAATGGATGAGCTATTCTGACCCATCTAGAGAGAACTAGTTTGGGTTTAACTATTACTTTTGTATGACTAATACGTTTACTGAGGGGTTTAAGGCTTTTACTATTTATACACTATCACACAAACTCATATTCAATATATAGATGCACTATTGTAAAGTGACTGTTCCACTGGATGTCATAAGGTGAATGCACCAATTTGTAAGTCGCTCTGGATAAGAGCGTCTGCTAAATTACTTAAATGTAAATGTTAAATGATATAAATAAGCAGGTTTTATTTTTTTTCTGGCTAGCGATTCCAAATAAAGTGAATTTGTTTTTTCTTATTTAAGACGTAGTTTCGGCTGTTTCATAAGTTAATACTGTAGGTATTTAAGACGTTGTTTCATAAGTTAATGACGTTGTTTCATAAGTTAATACTGTAGGTATTTAAGACGTTGTTTCATAAGTTAATACTGTAGGTATTTAAGACGTTGTTTCATAAGTTAATACTGTAGGTATTTAAGACGTTGTTTCATAAGTTAATACTGTAGGTATTTAAGACGTTGTTTCATAAGTTAATACTGTAGGTATTTAAGACGTTGTTTCATAAGTTAATACTGTAGGTATTTAAGACGTTGTTTCATAAGTTAATACTGTCGGTATTTGAGACATTGTTTCGGCAGTGCCATAAGTTAATACTGTAGGTATTTAAGACATTGTTTCATAAGTTAATACTGTAGGTATTTAAGACGTTGTTTCATAAGTTAATACTGTAGGTATTTAAGACGTTGTTTCATAAGTTAATACTGTCGGTATTTGAGACATTGTTTCATAAGTTAATACTGTAGGTATTTAAGACGTTGTTTCATAAGTTAATACTGTAGGTATTTAAGACGTTGTTTCATAAGTTAATACTGTAGGTATTTAAGATGTTGTTTCATAAGATTTAAGACATTGTTTCATAAGTTAATACTTTAGGTATTTAAGATGTTGTTTCATAAGTTAATACTGTAGGTATTTAAGACATTGTTTCATAAGTTAATATGTAGGTATTTAAGACGTTGTTTCATAAGTTAATACTGTAGGTATTTAAGACGTTGTTTCATAAGTTAATACTGTAGGTATTTAAGACGTTGTTTCATAAGTTAATACTGTAGGTATTTAAGACGTTGTTTCATAAGTTAATACTGTAGGTATTTAAGACGTTGTTTCATAAGTTAATACTGTAGGTATTTAAGACGTTGTTTCATAAGTATTTAAGACATTGTTTCATAAGTATTTAAGACATTGTTTCATAAGTATTTAAGACATTGTTTCATAAGTATTTAAGACATTGTTTCATAAGTATTTAAGACATTGTTTCATAAGTTAATACTGTAGGTATTTAAGACGTTGTTTCATAAGTTAATACTGTCGGTATTTAAGATGTTGTTTCATAAGTATTTAAGACATTGTTTCATAAGTTAATACTGTAGGTATTTAAGACGTTGTTTCATAAGTTAATACTGTAGGTATTTAAGACGTTGTTTCATAAGTTAATACTGTAGGTATTTAAGACGTTGTTTCATAAGTTAATACTGTAGGTATTTAAGACATTGTTTCATAAGTTAATACTGTAGGTATTTAAGACGTTGTTTCATAAGTTAATACTGTCGGTATTTGAGACATTGTTTCGGCAGTGCCATAAGTTTTATACTGTAGGTATTTCAGAGCTGGTCACGGGTGCACCTCAGCCACGCTCAAGGTTCTAAATGACATCATAACCGCCATCGATAAGAGACATTACTGTGCAGCCGTAGTCATCGACCTGGCCAAGGCTTTCGACTCTGTCAATCACAACATTCTTATTCGCAGACTCGACAGCCTTGGTTTCTCAAATGATTGCCTCGCCTGGTTCACCAACTACTTCTCTGATAGAGTTCAGTGTGTCAAATCGGAGGGCCTGTTGTCTGGACCTCTGACAGTATCTATGGGGGTGCCACAGGGTTCAATTCTTGGACCGACTCTCTTCTCTGTATACATCAATGATGTTGCTCTTGCTGCTGGTGATTCTCTGATCCACCTCAACGCAGACGACACCATTCTGTATACTTCTCGCCCCTCCTTGGACACTGTGTTAACTAACCTCCAGACGTGCTTCAATGCCATACAACTCTCCTTCCGTGGCCTCCAACTGCTCTTAATCGCAAGTAAAATTAAATGCATGCTTTTCAATCGATCGCTGCCCACACCTGCCCGCCTGTCCAGCATCACTACTCTGGACGGCTCTGACTTAGAATACGTGGACAACTACAAATACCTGGGTGTCTGGTTAGACTGTAAACTCTCCTTCCAGACTCACATTAAGCAGCTCCAATCCAAAATTAATATATATATATCGCAACAAAGCATCCTTCACTCATGCTGCCAAACATACCCTCGTAAAACTGACCATCCTACCGATCCTCGACTTCGGTGATGTCATCTATAAAATAGCCTCCAACTAGTGATCTAGTGATCCTGTTCGTCAACAGGGGCTCTGTAGTACCTAATGTTCTGTAGTACCTAATGTTCTGGTCAGCCTGTTATCAACAGGGGCTCTGTAGTACCTAATGTTCTGTAGTACCTAATGTTCTGGTCAG
Source organism: Oncorhynchus gorbuscha (assembly GCF_021184085.1). Classification (NCBI taxonomy): domain Eukaryota; kingdom Metazoa; phylum Chordata; class Actinopteri; order Salmoniformes; family Salmonidae; genus Oncorhynchus; species Oncorhynchus gorbuscha. Next base: position 1,278,608 of record NC_060178.1, read on the forward strand.
CCTGTTATCAACAGGGGCTCTGTAGTACCTAAAGCTAATGTTCTTGTTTTCAGCCTGAGAACATCATGCTGTTGGATAAGAATGTTGATCTGCCGCGCATCAAGCTCATAGACTTTGGTCTGGCTCATAAGATGGATCAGGTTGGGACAGACTTTAAAAAGATCTTTGGAACACCTGAATTTGTGGGTAAGTATTTCAAGGCATTGAGGAGGACACCATGTTTCTGTATACCAGGCTTCATCTACATTTTATTGACTGATATTTGACAATAGACTATGTTGGAGAGAATGTGTAGTGTTGTTTCATTGTCTTGTGTTGTCATTGTGTAGTGTTGTCAGTGTGTAGTGTTGTGTCATGTCATTGTGTAGAGTTGTAGTGTTGTCATATTGTGTAGAGTTGTTGTGTCATTGTGTAGTGTTGTCATTGTGTAGTGTCATGTCATTGTGTAGAGTTGTTGTGTCATTTGCACATTCGCATTTGCACATTTGCATTTGCATATTCTCTCAACCAGCTTCACCTGGAATGTCATTGTGTAGTGTTGTGTCATGTCATAGTGTTGTGTCATTGTATAGTGTTGTGTAGTGGAGAGACTGTAGTGTGTTGTGATAATATGTATTTCCAGCTCCAGAAGTCGTCAACTATGAGCCTCTGGGTTTAGAAGCAGACATGTGGTAAGAGCTGATAACTACCTCACACGGATTGGTTTAATTTATACAACATGCTTGCACACACACACACGCACACACACACACACACACACACACACACACACACACACACACACACACACACACACACACACACACACACACACACACACACACACACACACACACACACACACACACACACACACACACACACACACACACACACACACACACTACCAGTCAAAAGCTTGGACACACCTACTCAATTAAGGGGTTTTCTTTTTTTTAATACTATTTTGTAGAATAATAGTGAAGACATCAAAACGATGAAATAACAGATATGGAATCATGTAGTAACCAAAGAAGTGTTAAACAAATCCAAATATTTTTTATATTCTTCAAAGTAGCCACCATTTGTCTTGATGACAGCTTTGCACACTTGGTATTCTCTCAAAACGATTCACCTGGAATGCTTTTCCAACAGTCTCGAAGGAGTTCCTACATATGCTGAGCACTTGTTGGCTGCTTTTCCATCAATTTCCGGTCCAACTCATCCCAAACCATCTCAATTGGGTTGAGGTTGGGTGATTGTGGAGGCCAGCTCATCTGATGAAGCACTCCATCACTCTCCTTCTTGGTCAAATAGCCCTTACACAGCCTGGAGGTGTGTTTGGTCATTGTCCTGTTGAAAAACAAATAATAGTCCCACTAAGCGCAAACCAGATGGGATGGAGTATCGCTGCAGAATGCTGTGGTAGCCATGCTGGTTACATGTGCCTTGAATTCTAAATAATTCACCATCACACCTCCTCCTCCATGCTTCACGGTGGGAACCACACATGCAGATATCATCTGTTCACCTACTCTGCGTCTCACAAAGACATCACACCTCCTCCTCCATGCTTCACGGTGGGAACCACACATGCAGAGATCGTCTGTTCACCTACTCTGCGTCTCACAAAGACACAGTGGTAGGAACCAAAAATCTCAAATTTGACTCATCAGACCTACGGGCACACTTCCACCAGACTAATGTCCGTTGCTCGTGTTTCTTTGCCCAATCAAGTCTCTTCTTCTTATTGGTGTCGTCCTTTAGTAGTGGTTTCTTTGCATACATTTGACTTTGAAGGCCTGATTCACACAGTCTCCTCTGAACAGTTGATGTTGAGATGTGTCTGTTACTGGAACTACGTGAAGCATTTATTTGGGCTGCAATTTTTGAGGCTGGTAACTCTAATGAACTTATCCTCTGCAGCAGAGGTAACTCTGAGTCTTCCTTTCCTGTGGAGGTCCTCATAAGAGCCAGTTTCATCATAGCACCTGATTATTTTTGCGACTGCACTTGAAGAAACTTTCCAAATTTGACATTTTCCGGACACCTAATAATGGACTGTCGTTTCTCTTTGCTTATTTAAGCTGTTCTTGCAATAACATGGATATAACATTGTTTTTTAACCAAATAGGACTGTCTTCTGTATACCACCCCTACCTTGTCACAACACAACTGATTGGCTCAAACACATTAAGAAGGAAAGAAGTTCCACAAATTAACTTTTAACAAGGCACATCTGTTAATTGAAATGCATTCCAGGTGAATACCTCCTGAAGCTGGTTGACAGAATGCCAAGAGCGTGCAAAGCTGTCATCAAGGCAAAGGGTGTCTACTTTGAAGAATCTCAAATATAAAATATATTTTGATTTGTTAGTTTTGATTCTTCACAATTATTCTACAATGCAGAACATAGTAAAAAGAAAAACCCTTTTGACTGGTACTGTAGATACACACACAGATATACACACATAGATACAGATATACACGCACAGATACACACACAGATACATACATAGATAGATACACACACAGCTAGATACACACACAGATAGATATACACACAGATATATACACAGATAGATACACACACAGATACACACATAGATAGATAAACACACACACAGAGAGATGCACACACAGATAGATACACACACAGATAGATATACACACAGATAGATACACACACTGATAGATACACACACAGATAGATAAACACACAGATGATATACACACAGATAGATAGATAAACACACAGATGCACACACAGATGATATACACACAGATAGATATACACACACATACAGATACACACATAGATAGATAAAGATACACAGATAGATAGATAAACACACAGATAGATAAACACACAGATAGATAAACACACAGATAGATAAACACACAGATGCACACACAGATCAATAGATACACAGATAGATAGATGTACACACAGATAGATATAAACACACAGATAGATATACACACACAGATAGATACACACACAGATAGATACACACACAGATAGATATGCACACACAGATAGATAAACACACAGATATATAACACACAGATGATAGATACACAGATAGATAGATAAACACACAGATGCACACACAGATCAATAGATACACAGATAGATAGATGTACACACAGATAGATATACACACACACATATAGATACACACATAGATAGATAAACACACAGATAGATACACACACAGATAGATACAAACACAGATATATAAAACACACATATAGATAAAGACACAGATAGATAAACACATAGATAGATAAACACACACACAGATAGATACACACAGATAGATAGATACACATAGATAGATAAACACACACACACACAGATAGATAGATACACACAGATAGATACACATACAGATAGCTAGATAAACACACAGATAGATAGATAAACACACAGATAGATAGATAAACACACATATAGATAGGTAAACACACATATACACACACCCATACAGATAGATATATACACACAGATAGATACACAGATAAACACACAGATAGATAAACATACATACACCCACATAGATACACACTCACAGATACACACAGAGAAACACACAGATAGATAAACATACAGATAGATATACACACACACAGATAGATAAACACACAGATAGATATACACACACAGATAGATATACACACACAGATATATATATACACACACAAATAGATAAACACACAGATAGATAAACATACATACACCCACATAGATACACACTCACAGAAACACACAGATAGATAAACACACAGATAGATAAACATACATACACCCACATAGATACACACTCACAGATACACACAGAGAAACACACAGATAGATAAACACACAGATAGATAAACACACAGATAGATAAACATACATACACCCACATAGATACACACTCACAGATACACACAGACACAGCGTGTGTTCCATCCACCAACCTCACTACCGATACAACACCAGGACAGCTGACAGGCTGTCACCTGAAACCCCACCTCTTTAAGGAATACCTAGGATAGGATAAAGTAATCCTTCTCACCCCCCCCTTAAAAGATTTAGATGCACTATTGTAAAGTGGCTGTTCCACTGGATGTCATAAGGTGAATGCACCAATTTGTAAGTCGCTCTGGACAAGAGCGTCTGCTAAATGACTTAAATGTAAATGTCAATCATCTCCGCTGATAAACCTTGTGTTCTCCTCTCCTGTCACAGGAGCATCGGAGTCATCACCTACATACTGTAAGTAGAAACGGTTTAAAGTAGATGGCTTATACATCTATCGATGTGACCGTTTGGACAGTGTCACTAATGACTGTGTGTGTTTTCAGTTTGAGTGGAGCGTCGCCGTTCCTTGGTGACTCGAAGCAGGAGACTCTAGGGAACATCTCAGCCGTAGCCTACGAGTTCGACGACGAGTTGTTCAGCAGGACCAGTGAGCTGGCCAAGAGCTTTATACGACAACTACTGGAGAAAGACACCAGGTTAGGGGTTAGAGATACACATGGGTCAAAGGTCAGATGAAAATAAAGACTCTAGGGAACATCTCAGCCGTAGCCTACGAGTTCGACGACGAGTTGTTCAGCAGGACCAGTGAGCTGGCCGAGAGCTTTATACGACAACTACTGGAGAAAGACACCAGGTTAGGGGTTAGAGATACACATGGGTCAAAGGTCAGATGAAAATAAAGACTCTAGGGAACATCTCAGCCGTAGCCTACGAGTTCGACGACGAGTTGTTCAGCAGGACCAGTGAGCTGGCCAAGAGCTTTATACGACAACTACTGGAGAAAGACACCAGGTTAGGGGTTAGAGATACACATGGGTCAAAGGTCAGATGAAAATAAAGACTCTAGGGAACATCTCAGCCGTAGCCTACGAGTTCGACGACGAGTTGTTCAGCAGGACCAGTGAGCTGGCCAAGAGCTTTATACGACAACTACTGGAGAAAGACACCAGGTTAGGGGTTAGAGATACACATGGGTCAAAGGTCAGATGAAAATAAAGACTCTAGGGAACATCTCAGCCGTAGCCTACGAGTTCGACGACGAGTTGTTCAGCAGGACCAGTGAGCTGGCCAAGAGCTTTATACGACAACTACTGGAGAAAGACATCAGGTTAGGGGTTAGAGATACACATAGGTCAAAGGTCAGATGAGAATAATCAAATCAAATCAAATGTATTTATATAGCCCTTCGTACATCAGCTGATATCTCAAAGTGCTGTACAGAAACCCAGCCTAAGAAAATAGTAAAAAATAAAGAAAACCCTTGAATGAGTCGGTGTGTCCAAACGGTTGACTGGTAGTGTATATGTTCAGGCTGATGTATGTTTCAATCAATAAATAAAATGTATTTATGAAGCCCTTTTTACATCAGCTGATATCTCAAAGAGCTGTACAGAAACCCAGCCTAAAACCCCAAACAGCAGGCAATGTAGGTGTAGAAGCACGGTGGCTAGGAAAAACTCCCTAGAAAGACCAGAACCTAGGAAGAAACCTAGAGAGGAACCAGGCTATGTGGGGTGACCAGTCCTCTTCTGGCTGTGCCGGGTGGAGATTATAACAGAACATGGCCAAGATGTTCAAATGTTCATAAATGACCAGCAGGGTCAAATAATAATAATCACAGTGGTTGTAGAGGGTACAGCACCTCAGGAGTAAATGTCAATTGGCTTTTTATACCCGAGCGTTCAGAGTTAGAGGCAGCAGGTGAGGTAGTGAGAGAGTCAAAAACAGCACGTCCGGTGAACAGGTCAGTGTTCCAGGCAGAACAGTTGAAACTGGAACAGCAGCACAACCAGGTGGACTGGGGACTGCAAGGAGTCATTGGGCCAGGTAGTCCTGAGGCATGGTCCCAGGGCTCAGGTCCTACTGGAGGGGAGGGAGAGAGAGAATTAAAGCAGCATACTTAACAAGGATCCAACCCTTTTTTTTCCATTTCTGCCCAAAATTAAATACCCAAATCTAACTGCCTGTAGCTCAGGACTAGCATCCCTCCAGTATTCATCTTTCTTTGTTAATTGATTAGTCACTGGACTTGTTTTCCTTGAGAGACAGAGACACAATATCCAGCTGGGAAGGAACCTACAGTACATGCATATCCCAGAGGTTGTCAGTGTCGAGGCAGGATGGGACTTGTTCACTTGCCAACCATCTGTTTTCATAGTCACAACACTTCTTTATGTGTGTGTGTGTGTACGCGCGTCCCCTCGCTAAGCTAACAAACTTTTACTGTTGTTCTTTGCCTTTCAGAAAACGGTTGACAATCCATGGTGCTCTGAATCATCCCTGGATACAGGTAATGGTTTATTATATCATGTTGTATTGGTTGAACACTTTAAAGCTCGACTATAACATTCTGTTCTGCAGAGATTGAACTGTTGCTACCCTGACTGACTTCTTCCCCCTCATATCGTTTTTCGGTGCCTATACACAGCCAGAGATGCAGGAGTCATTTGATTGAGCTATTATGAACTTCAACGACTGTTATACAGTTAGATATCTTGCTTTCGTAAATTCACTCTGGCTATCTACTCCGATTTCAGAGGACTGCTGAATTTATGAAAGCGCAACACCTGCTGAATATGACCGGTGTCAGTAAATGTAGGCAAATAGAAAAGGCCTAACCAGCTCTGCTACGACGAGTAAAAAGTAAAAACCTTAATAACTGACTTGCCTGGTTAAATAAAGGTAAAAAATAAAAATAAAATAAAAATGTCAGATCTACATCAGGTCTATGGGTTACCTAGATCAAAATCAAATCAAATCAAATCAAATTTATTTATATAGTTAGTCAAGAACTCTCTGGATAAATGTAAACAGCCTAACCAGCTCTGCTACGGCCGGTAAAATGGTCAGAGTTAGCTGTTCTCTCATTTGTGTCTGGAAGTAGCTAGCCAGCAAGCGAGCTAACTTTATCCCGTTAGCTTGGGTGCTGGAAGTAGCTAGCCAGCAAGCGAGCTAACTTTATCCCGTTAGCTTGGGTGCTTGGTTGGGACAAAGCATGCATTGGCAGGCAAGCTGCAGAAAGACGAGCAGGCTACATTTCCCCGTTGTTTATCAGTGCAATTTTGACAGCCAACTAGCTGAAAAAGTTTGAGAGGGTTTATCTAAATGTTCCTGCATTAGATTCCTGCATTAGATACTTAATATCACTGGACAGTTTTATCTCCATCTCTTCATTCAAAGACACGATCACGGACACTCTCCAAGCCCCCGTCCCTTCCTTTTGGTAGGCCGTCATTGTAAATAAGAATTTGTCCTTAACCTGACTTGCCTGGTTAAATAAATAAAATAAAACATGTTTAATTAAGAAGGCCCATTCTTCCCCACTGTGTTTGGGTTCGTACTCATTTTTAGAATGGCCACTTTTTAACCCGCTATGTTCTGAAATATTAACCCAGAAATAGTGGTCCTGTTGAACTCTTATCATGGTGGTGAATTGGACTCACATTATTCTGGTCTTGTCCCCCTCTTCGTCTCGGTTTGCTCCGGTCTTGAATCGGACACATCACTGTTGCTTGCCATAGATTTCCTAGGTATAGATCCCTGTCTTTAACCGTGTGTGTTGTACCCCCCTGCAGCCGTTGGACTCCAGACATAACAAACTGACCCTAGCCCACCGACACATAAACTACTGCAGCATAAATACTGGAGGCTGAGACAGGAGGGGTCAGGAGACACTGTGGCCCCATCCGATGACACCCCCGGACAGGGCCAAAAGGGAAAGATAGGATTTCCTAGGTATAGATCCCTGTCTTTAACCGTGTGTGTTGTCCCCCTACAGCCGTTGGACTCCAGACAGGCCCTGGTAAAGAGACAGTCTGTGGTCAACCTGGAGAACTTCAGGAGACAATACGCCCGACGCAGGTGGAAGGTAAAACAGACCTTACACGGCAATAGAAGTGTATGGAAAGAAACCTTTTGGGGAATTAATTTATGAACTTGGTTGCTCTCCTAATCACAACTGTGTGTCTGCCTTGGGGCCTACATTCCCTCACAGCCTGGTTTGATTTGTGTAGATGGAGCCTCTTATCACTCTGAACTCTCCCCCCTACAGCTTTCCTTCAGAATTGTGTCTCTCTGTAACCATTTGACTCGTATGATGAAGAAAGGTCATCCCAAGCTGGCAGCCCAGGACGAGGTACGTACAATAGGAGCTCACAGTCTAGTCCACAGGAGGCTGGTGGCACCTTAATTGGGGAGGACAGGCTCGTGGTAATGACTGGATCGGAATGAGTGGAATGGTGTCAAAAATATCAAACACGGTTTGATGCCGTTCCATTGGCTCCGTTCCAGCCATTATTATGAGCCGTCCTCCCCTCAGCAGCCTCCACTGCTGTAGTCTACATTTAGATAGTCATCTTACCCAGAGTCCTTCATCAGACGCTCTTATCCAGAGTCCTTCATCAGACGCTCTTATCCAGAGTCCTTCATCAGACGCTCTTATCCAGAGTCCTTCATCAGACGCTCTTATCCAGAGTCCTTCATCAGAGGCTCTTATCCAGAGTCCTTCATCAGAGGCTCTTATCCAGAGTCCTTCATCAGACGCTCTTATCCAGAGTCCTTCATCAGACGCTCTTATCCAGAGTCCTTCATCAGACGCTCTTATCCAGAGTCCTTCATCAGACGCTCTTATCCAGAGTCCTTCATCAGATGCTCTTATCTAAAGAGTCAAGTTTGATGTTTTTCTACATGAGCTATCACTGGTAGCAGCAGGTCTATGGGTTACCTAGATCAGATCTACAGCAGATCTATGGGCTAACTATGTTAGCCCATGGGGCGGCAGCGTAGCCTAGTGGTTAGAGCGTTGGACTAGTAACCGGAAGGTTGCGAGTTCAAACCCCCGAGCTGACAAGGTACAAATCTGTCGTTCTGCCCTTGAACAGGCAGTTAACCCACTGTTCCCAGGCCGTCATTGAAAATAAGAATGTGTTCTTAACTGACTTGCCTGGTTAAATAAAGGTAAAATAAAAAATAAAATAAAAATGTCAGATCTACATCAGGTCTATGGGTTACCTAGATCAGATCTACAGCAGGTCTATGGGTTACCTAGATCAGATCTACATCAGGTCTATGGGTTAACTAGATCAGTTCTACATGAATTATCACTGGTAGCAGCAGATCTATGGGCTAACTAGATCAGATCTACATGAATTATCACTGGTAGCAGCAGTTCTATGGGCTAACTAGATCAGATCTACATCAGGTCTATGGGTTAACTAGATCAGATCTCCATCAGGTCTATGGGTTAACTAGATCAGATCTACATCAGGTCTATGGGTTACCTAGATCAGATCTACATCAGGTCTATGGGTTAACTAGATCAGATCTACATCAGGTCTATGGGTTAACTAGATCAGATCTACATCAGGTCTATGGGTTACCTAGATCAGATCTACATCAGGTCTATGGGTTAACTAGATCAGATCTACAGCAGGTCTATGGGTTACCTACAGCAGGTCTATGGGTTACCTAGATCAGATCTACATCAGGTCTATGGGTTAACTAGATCAGATCTACATCAGGTCTATGGGTTAACTAGATCAGATCTACAGCAGGTCTATGGGTTACCTAGATCAGATCTACATCAGGTCTATGGGACTGGCAGCATGATTCTAGTACAGTATGTGTTGTTAGCAGTATACAGGAGGCAACAGTACAGTCCCTGTGAAAGGTGTTATAAATATGCCGCCTGGGTACTGTCAAGGTGCTGCTTCTGTTTTCCACAGACACGTTATTCTGTTAGTAATACATAATTAACTCTGTTGATGGTTGCACGCTGTACATTCAGTTGTTTTGGGAACAGAAGTGTGACTGTGTGTGTGACAGACAGTGATGGCATTCTCTCAAATCAAATCAAATGTTATTTGTCACATACACATGGTTAGCAGATGTTAATGGGAGTTTAGCGAAATGCTTGTAAGCCATGTTGTTGAGGGGTAAGGGTGGTGCACAACAGTTGTTTCTGGCTCAGGGTTAAGGTTAGAGCTCAGGTTAAGGTTAGCAACTTGGGTTAAGGTTACAGCTCGGGTTAAGGTTACAGCTCGGGTTAAGGTTACAGCTCAGGTTAAGGTTACAGCTCAGGTTAAGGTTACAGCTCAGGTTAAGGTTACAGCTCAGGTTAAGGTTACAGCTCAGGTTAAGGTTACAGCTCGGGTTCAGTGTTTGCAGCACGGGTTAAGAGTTGCAGCTCAGGGTAAAGTTTGCAGCTCAGGTTAAGGTTTGCAGCTCAGGTTTGCAGCTCAGGTTAAGGTTTGCAGCTCGGGTTTTCAGCTCAGGTTAAGGTTTGCAGCTCAGGTTTGCAGCTCAGGTTAAGGTTTGCAGCTCAGGTTAAGGTTTGCAGCTCAGGTTTGCAGCTCAGGTTAAGGTTTGCAGCTCGGGTTTGCAGCTCAGGTTAAGGTTTGCAGCTCAGGTTTGCAGCTCAGGTTAAGGTTTGTAGCTCGGGTTTGCAGCTCAGGTTAAGGTTTGAAGCTCAGGTTTGCAGCTCAGGTTAAGGTTTGCAGCTCAGGTTTGCAGCTCAGGTTAAGGTTTGCAGCTTGGGTTTTCAGCTCAGGTTAAGGTTTGCAGCTCAGGTTTGCAGCTCAGGTTAAGGTTTGCAGCTCGGGTTTGCAGCTCAGGTTAAGGTTTGCAGCTCAGGTTTGCAGCTCAGGTTAAGGTTTGCAGCTCGGGTTTGCAGCTCAGGTTAAGGTTTGCAGCTCAGGTTTGCAGCTCAGGTTAAGGTTTGTAGCTTGGGTTTGCAGCTCAGGTTAAGGTTTGAAGCTCAGGTTTGCAGCTCAGGTTAAGGTTTGCAGTTCGGGTTAAGGTTAGCAGCTCGGGTTAAGGTTTGCAGCTCAGGTTAAGGTTTGCAGCTTGGGTTTGCAGCTCAGGTTAAGGGTTTGCAGCTCAGGTTAAAGGTTTGCAGCTCGGGTTAAGAGTTGTAGCTCAGGGTAAAGTTTGCAGTTCAGGTTAAGGTTTGCAGCTCAGGTTTGCAGCTCAGGTTAAGGTTTGCAACTCGGGTTTGCAGCTCAGGTTAAGGTTTGCAGCTCAGGTTTGCAGCTCAGGTTAAGGTTTGCAGCTCGGGTTAAGGTTAGCAGCTCAGGTTAAGGTTTGCAGCTCAGGTTTGCAGCTCAGGTTAAGGTTTGCAGCTCGGGTTTGCAGCTCAGGTTAAGGTTTGCAGCTCAGGTTTGCAGCTCAGGTTAAGGTTTGCAGCTCAGGTTAAGGTTTGCAGCTCAGGTTAAGGTTTGCAGCTAAGGTTAAGGTTTGCAGCTCAGGTTAAGGTTTGCAGCTCGGGTTAAGGTTTGCAGCTCATGTTAAGGATTGCAGCTCAAGTTACAGTTTGCAGCTCCTTGTAAGGTTTGCAGCTCGGGTTAATAAGGTCTGTTGTTTTATCATACTTCCAGAGGGACTGTGAGAGCGACCAGGAGACGGAGATGATCATGAAGAAAAGACCCAGAACCAGGAAGAGAAGCAACACTTCCTGAAACCTGCCTATCTTTTCTGATTTGTTGAATGTGTGTCTGTAGCACACATGATTGGTCCAAAAGCAGCCACAGAGACTAATTCAAAAACTGCTGTCCATACAATGTCTTTTATATGTTGCACAGCATTCTAAAAACACATTTTCTGGGGCGATAGATGAAACACATTGATAGTGTTTCCTATGGAGGGATTTCAGCGCCAACAGAAATGGTATTTGAATCCCTGCCTTCTGTAAAGCTATCTAGATTGTAGACATGTACATGTGATAGGGGACAGGTTAGGGTTACAGGTTAGGATAGGGGACAGGTTAGGGTTACAGGTTAGGGATAGGGGACAGGATAGGGTACAGGTTAGAGTTACAGGTTAGGATAGGGGACAGGATAGGGTACAGGTTAGGGTTACAGGGGACAGGTTACACGGTACAGGTTAGGGTTAGGGTTAGGGTACTGGTTAGGGTTATAGTGGACAGGTTAGGGTTACAGGTTAGGATAGGAGACAGGTTAGGGTTACAGTGGACAGGTTAGGATAGGATACAGGTTAGGGTTACAGTGGACAGGTTAGGGTTACAGTGGACAGGTTAGGGTTACAGTGGACAGGTTAGGGTTACAGTGGACAGGTTAGGGTTACAGTGGACAGGTTAGGGTTACAGTAGACAGGTTAGGGTTAGGGTTACAGTGGACAGGTTAGGGTTACACTGGACAGGTTAGGGTTACAGTGGACAGGTTAGGGTTACAGTGGACAGGTTGGGGTTACAGTGGACAGGTTAGGGTTACAGTGGACAGGTTAGGGTTAGGGTTACAGTGGACAGGTTAGGGTTACAGTGGACAGGTCAGGGTTACAGTGGACAGGTTAGGGTTAGGGTTATAGTGGACAGGTTAGGGTTACAGTGGACAGGTTAGGGTATATGTTGGGGTGCAGGTTAGGGTTACAGTGGAAACGAAGAGGACAGCTCACAGATAATTTAATGTTGTTATCCAATTGTCTTAAATAACCAACTTCCTCATTCTGCTGTTGTCCTCGTAAATGAACAACCTCATTCTGCTCTTGTCCTCATTCTGCTGTTGTCCTCATAAGAGACTAACTTCTTCATTCTGCTGTTGTCCTCATTCTGCTGTTGTCCTCATTCTGCTGTTGTCCTCATTCTGCTGTTGTCCTCATAAATGAACAACTTCCTCATTCTGCTGTTGTCCTCATAAGAGACTAACTTCCTCATTCTGCTGTTGTCCTCATTCTGCTGTTGTCCTCATAAATGAACAACTTCCTCATTCTGCTGTTGTCCTCATTCTGCTCTTGTCCTCATTCTGCTGTTGTCCTCATTCTGCTGTTGTCCTCATAAATGAACAACTTCCTCATTCTGCTGTTGTCCTCATAAATGAACAACTTCCTCATTCTGCTGTTGTCCTCATAAATGAACAACTTCCTCATTCTGCTGTTGTCCTCATTCTGCTTTTGTCCTCATTCTGCTGTTGTCCTCATTCTGCTGTTGTCCTCATAAATGAACAACTTCCTCATTCTGCTGTTGTCCTCATAAATGAACAACTTCCTCATTCTGCTGTTGTCCTCATAAATGAACAACTTCCTCATTCTGCTGTTGTCCTCATTCTGCTCTTGTCCTCATTCTGCTGTTGTCCTCATTCTGCTGTTGTCCTCATTCTGCTGTTGTCCTCATAAATGAACAACTTCCTCATTCTGCTGTTGTCCTCATAAATGAACAACTTCCTCATTCTGCTGTTGTCCTCATTCTGCTCTTGTCCTCATTCTGCTGTTGTCCTCATTCTGCTGTTGTCCTCATTCTGCTGTTGTCCTCATTCTGCTGTTGTCTTCATAAGAGACTAACTTCCTCATTCTGCTCTTGTCCTCATTCTGCTGTTGACCTCATAAGAGACTACCTTCCTCATTCTGCTGTTGTCCTCATAAGAGACTAACTTCCTCATTCTGCTCTTGTCCTCATTCTGCTGTTGTCCTCATTCTGCTGTTGTCCTCATAAGAGACTAACTTCCTCATTCTGCTGTTGTCCTCATTCTGCTGTTGTCCTCATTCTGCTCTTGTCCTCATTCTGCTGTTGTCCTCATTCTGCTGTTGTCCTCATTCTGCTGTTGTCCTCATAAGAGACTAACTTCCTCATTCTGCTGTTGTCCTCATTCTGCTGTTGTCCTCATATGTGAACAACTTCCTCATTCTGCTGTTGTACTCATTCTGCTCTTGTCCTCATTCTGCTGTTGTACTCATTTTGCTCTTGTCCTTATTCTGCTGATGTCCTCAACAATGAACAACTTCCTCATTCTGCTCTTGTTCTCATTCTGCTGTTGTCCTCATTCTGCTGTTGACCTCATAAGAGACTACCTTCCTCATTCTGCTGTTATCCTCATAAGAGACTAACTTCCTCATTCTGCTCTTGTCCTCATTCTGCTGTTGTCCTCATTCTGCTGTTGTCCTCATAAGAGACTAACTTCCTCATTCTGCTGTTGTCCTCATTCTGCCGTTGACCTCATAAGAGACTAACTTCCTCATTCTGCTGTTGTCCTCATTCTGCTGTTGTCCTCATTCTGCTCTTGTCCTCATTCTGCTGTTGTCCTCATTCTGCTGTTGTCCTCATTCTGCTGTTGTCCTCATTCTGCTGTTGTCCTCATAAGAGACTAACTTCCTCATTCTGCTGTTGTCCTCATTCTGCTGTTGTCCTCATATGTGAACAACTTCCTCATTCTGCTGTTGTACTCATTCTGCTCTTGTCCTCATTCTGCTGTTGTACTCATTTTGCTCTTGTCCTCATTCTGCTGTTGTCCTCAACAATGAACAACTTCCTCATTCTGCTCTTGTCCTCATTCTGCTGTTGTCCTCATTCTGCTGTTGTCCTCATAAGTGACTAACTTCCTCATTCTGCTGGTGTCCTCATTCTGCTGTTGTCCTCATAAGTGACTAACTTCCTCATTCTGCTGGTGTCCTCATTCTGCTGTTGTCCTCATAAGTGACTAACTTCCTCATTCTGCTGTTGTCCTCATTCTGCTGTTGACCTCATAAGAGACTAACTTCCTCATTCTGCTCTTGTCCTCATTCTGCTGTTGTCCTCATAAGAGACTAACTTCCTCATTCTGCTGTTGACGTCATAAGAGACTACCTTAATCATTCTGCTGTTGTCCTCATTCTGCTCTTGTCCTCATTCTGCTGTTGGCCTCATAAGAGACTAACTTCCTCATTCTGCTGTTGACCTCATAAGAGACTACCTTCCTCATTCTGCTGTTGTACTCATTCTGCTGGTGTCCTCATTCTGCTGTTGTCCTCATAAGAGACTAACTTCCTCATTCTGCTCTTGTCCTCATTCTGCTGTTGTCCTCATAAGAGACTAACTTCCTCATTCTGCTGTTGTCCTCATAAGAGACTAACTTCCTCATTCTGCTCTTGTCCTCATTCTGCTGTTGTCCTCATTCTGCTCTTGTCCTCATTCTGCTGTTGTACTCATTTTGCTCTTGTCCTTATTCTGCTGATGTCCTCAACAATGAACAACTTCCTCATTCTGCTCTTGTTCTCATTCTGCTGTTGTCCTCATTCTGCTGTTGACCTCATAAGAGACTACCTTCCTCATTCTGCTGTTATCCTCATAAGAGACTAACTTCCTCATTCTGCTCTTGTCCTCATTCTGCTGTTGTCCTCATTCTGCTGTTGTCCTCATAAGAGACTAACTTCCTCATTCTGCTGTTGTCCTCATTCTGCCGTTGACCTCATAAGAGACTAACTTCCTCATTCTGCTGTTGTCCTCATTCTGCTGTTGTCCTCATTCTGCTCTTGTCCTCATTCTGCTGTTGTCCTCATTCTGCTGTTGTCCTCATTCTGCTGTTGTCCTCATTCTGCTGTTGTCCTCATAAGAGACTAACTTCCTCATTCTGCTGTTGTCCTCATTCTGCTGTTGTCCTCATATGTGAACAACTTCCTCATTCTGCTGTTGTACTCATTCTGCTCTTGTCCTCATTCTGCTGTTGTACTCATTTTGCTCTTGTCCTCATTCTGCTGTTGTCCTCAACAATGAACAACTTCCTCATTCTGCTCTTGTCCTCATTCTGCTGTTGTCCTCATTCTGCTGTTGTCCTCATAAGTGACTAACTTCCTCATTCTGCTGGTGTCCTCATTCTGCTGTTGTCCTCATAAGTGACTAACTTCCTCATTCTGCTGGTGTCCTCATTCTGCTGTTGTCCTCATAAGTGACTAACTTCCTCATTCTGCTGTTGTCCTCATTCTGCTGTTGACCTCATAAGAGACTAACTTCCTCATTCTGCTCTTGTCCTCATTCTGCTGTTGTCCTCATAAGAGACTAACTTCCTCATTCTGCTGTTGACGTCATAAGAGACTACCTTAATCATTCTGCTGTTGTCCTCATTCTGCTCTTGTCCTCATTCTGCTGTTGGCCTCATAAGAGACTAACTTCCTCATTCTGCTGTTGATCTCATAAGAGACTACCTTCCTCATTCTGCTGTTGTACTCATTCTGCTGGTGTCCTCATTCTGCTGTTGTCCTCATAAGAGACTAACTTCCTCATTCTGCTCTTGTCCTCATTCTGCTGTTGTCCTCATAAGAGACTAACTTCCTCATTCTGCTGTTGTCCTCATAAGAGACTAACTTCCTCATTCTGCTCTTGTCCTCATTCTGCTGTTGTCCTCATTCTGCTCTTGTCCTCATTCTGCTGTTGTCCTCATAAGAGACTAACTTCCTCATTCTGCTGTTGTCCTCATTCTGCTGTTGTCCGCATAAATGAACAACCTCCTCATTCTGCTCTTGTCCTCATTCTGCTGTTGTCCTCATTCTGCTGTTGTACTCATTCTGCTGTTGTCCTCATAAATGAACAACCTCCTCATTCTGCTGTTTTCCTCATTCTGCTGTTGTCCTCATAAATGAACAACCTCCTCATTCTGCTCTTGTCCTCATTCTGCTCTTGTCCTCATTCTGCTGTTGTCCTCATTCTGCTGTTGACCTCATAAGAGACTAACTTCCTCATTATGCTGTTGTCCTCATAAGAGACTAACTTCCTCATTATGCTGTTGTCCTCATTCTGCTGTTGTGCTCATATGTGAACAACTTCCTCATTCTGCTGTTGTACTCATTCTGCTCTTGTCCTCATTCTGCTGTTGTACTCATTTTGCTCTTGTCCTCATTCTGCTGTTGTCCTCAACAATGAACAACTTCCTCATTCTGCTGGTGTCCTCATTCTGCTGGTGTCCTCATTCTGCTGGTGTCCTCAAGAGACTAACTTCCTCATTCTGCTGTTGTCCTCATTCTGCTGTTGTCCTCATTCTGCTGTTGACCTCATAAGTGACTAACTTCCTCATTCTGCTGTTGTCCTCATAAATGAACAACCTCCTCATTCTGCTGTTGTCCTCATTCTGCTCTTGTCCTCATTCTGCTGTTGACCTCATGAGACTAACTTCCTCATTCTGCTGTTGTCCTCATTCTGCTGTTGACCTCATAAGAGACTAACTTCCTCATTCTGCTCTTGTCCTCATTCTGCTGTTGTCCTCATAAGAGACTAACTTCCTCATTCTGCTGTTGACGTCATAAGAGACTACCTTAATCATTCTGCTGTTGTCCTCATTCTGCTCTTGTCCTCAATCTGCTGTTGGCCTCATAAGAGACTAGCTTCCTCATTCTGCTCTTGTCCTCATTCTGCTGTTGTCCTCATTCTGCTGTTGTCCTCATAAGAGACTAACTTCCTCATTCTGCTGTTGTCCTCATTCTGCCGTTGACCTCATAAGAGACTAACTTCCTCATTCTGCTGTTGTCCTCATTCTGCTGTTGTCCTCATTCTGCTCTTGTCCTCATTCTGCTGTTGTCCTCATTCTGCTGTTGTCCTCATTCTGCTGTTGTCCTCATAAGAGACTAACTTCCTCATTCTGCTGTTGTCCTCATTCTGCTGTTGTCCTCATTCTCGCTGTTGTCCTCATTCTGCTCTTGTCCTCATTCTGCTGTTGTCCTCATTCTGCTGTTGTCCTCATTCTGCTGTTGTCCTCATAAGAGACTAACTTCCTCATTCTGCTGTTGTCCTCATTCTGCTGTTGTCCTCATATGTGAACAACTTCCTCATTCTGCTGTTGTACTCATTCTGCTCTTGTCCTCATTCTGCTGTTGTACTCATTTTGCTCTTGTCCTTATTCTGCTGATGTCCTCAACAATGAACAACTTCCTCATTCTGCTCTTGTTCTCATTCTGCTGTTGTCCTCATTCTGCTGTTGACCTCATAAGAGACTAACTTCCTCATTCTGCTCTTGTCCTCATTCTGCTGTTGTCCTCATTCTGCTGTTGTCCTCATAAGAGACTAACTTCCTCATTCTGCTGTTGTCCTCATTCTGCCGTTGACCTCATAAGAGACTAACTTCCTCATTCTGCTGTTGTCCTCATTCTGCTGTTGTCCTCATTCTGCTCTTGTCCTCATTCTGCTGTTGTCCTCATTCTGCTGTTGTCCTCATTCTGCTGTTGTCCTCATTCTGCTGTTGTCCTCATAAGAGACTAACTTCCTCATTCTGCTGTTGTCCTCATTCTGCTGTTGTCCTCATATGTGAACAACTTCCTCATTCTGCTGTTGTACTCATTCTGCTCTTGTCCTCATTCTGCTGTTGTACTCATTTTGCTCTTGTCCTCATTCTGCTGTTGTCCTCAACAATGAACAACTTCCTCATTCTGCTCTTGTCCTCATTCTGCTGTTGTCCTCATTCTGCTGTTGTCCTCATAAGTGACTAACTTCCTCATTCTGCTGGTGTCCTCATTCTGCTGTTGTCCTCATAAGTGACTAACTTCCTCATTCTGCTGGTGTCCTCATTCTGCTGTTGTCCTCATAAGTGACTAACTTCCTCATTCTGCTGTTGTCCTCATTCTGCTGTTGACCTCATAAGAGACTAACTTCCTCATTCTGCTCTTGTCCTCATTCTGCTGTTGTCCTCATAAGAGACTAACTTCCTCATTCTGCTGTTGACGTCATAAGAGACTACCTTAATCATTCTGCTGTTGTCCTCATTCTGCTCTTGTCCTCATTCTGCTGTTGGCCTCATAAGAGACTAACTTCCTCATTCTGCTGTTGACCTCATAAGAGACTACCTTCCTCATTCTGCTGTTGTACTCATTCTGCTGGTGTCCTCATTCTGCTGTTGTCCTCATAAGAGACTAACTTCCTCATTCTGCTCTTGTCCTCATTCTGCTGTTGTCCTCATAAGAGACTAACTTCCTCATTCTGCTGTTGTCCTCATAAGAGACTAACTTCCTCATTCTGCTCTTGTCCTCATTCTGCTGTTGTCCTCATTCTGCTCTTGTCCTCATTCTGCTGTTGTACTCATTTTGCTCTTGTCCTTATTCTGCTGATGTCCTCAACAATGAACAACTTCCTCATTCTGCTCTTGTTCTCATTCTGCTGTTGTCCTCATTCTGCTGTTGACCTCATAAGAGACTACCTTCCTCATTCTGCTGTTATCCTCATAAGAGACTAACTTCCTCATTCTGCTCTTGTCCTCATTCTGCTGTTGTCCTCATTCTGCTGTTGTCCTCATAAGAGACTAACTTCCTCATTCTGCTGTTGTCCTCATTCTGCCGTTGACCTCATAAGAGACTAACTTCCTCATTCTGCTGTTGTCCTCATTCTGCTGTTGTCCTCATTCTGCTCTTGTCCTCATTCTGCTGTTGTCCTCATTCTGCTGTTGTCCTCATTCTGCTGTTGTCCTCATTCTGCTGTTGTCCTCATAAGAGACTAACTTCCTCATTCTGCTGTTGTCCTCATTCTGCTGTTGTCCTCATATGTGAACAACTTCCTCATTCTGCTGTTGTACTCATTCTGCTCTTGTCCTCATTCTGCTGTTGTACTCATTTTGCTCTTGTCCTCATTCTGCTGTTGTCCTCAACAATGAACAACTTCCTCATTCTGCTCTTGTCCTCATTCTGCTGTTGTCCTCATTCTGCTGTTGTCCTCATAAGTGACTAACTTCCTCATTCTGCTGGTGTCCTCATTCTGCTGTTGTCCTCATAAGTGACTAACTTCCTCATTCTGCTGGTGTCCTCATTCTGCTGTTGTCCTCATAAGTGACTAACTTCCTCATTCTGCTGTTGTCCTCATTCTGCTGTTGACCTCATGACTTCCCATTCTGCTCTTGTCCTCATTCTGCTGTTGTCCTCATAAGAGACTAACTTCCTCATTCTGCTGTTGACGTCATAAGAGACTACCTTAATCATTCTGCTGTTGTCCTCATTCTGCTCTTGTCCTCATTCTGCTGTTGGCCTCATAAGAGACTAACTTCCTCATTCTGCTGTTGACCTCATAAGAGACTACCTTCCTCATTCTGCTGTTGTACTCATTCTGCTGGTGTCCTCATTCTGCTGTTGTCCTCATAAGAGACTAACTTCCTCATTCTGCTCTTGTCCTCATTCTGCTGTTGTCCTCATAAGAGACTAACTTCCTCATTCTGCTGTTGTCCTCATAAGAGACTAACTTCCTCATTCTGCTCTTGTCCTCATTCTGCTGTTGTCCTCATTCTGCTCTTGTCCTCATTCTGCTGTTGTCCTCATAAGAGACTAACTTCCTCATTCTGCTGTTGTCCTCATTCTGCTGTTGTCCGCATAAATGAACAACCTCCTCATTCTGCTCTTGTCCTCATTCTGCTGTTGTCCTCATTCTGCTGTTGTACTCATTCTGCTGTTGTCCTCATAAATGAACAACCTCCTCATTCTGCTGTTTTCCTCATTCTGCTGTTGTCCTCATAAATGAACAACCTCCTCATTCTGCTCTTGTCCTCATTCTGCTCTTGTCCTCATTCTGCTGTTGTCCTCATTCTGCTGTTGACCTCATAAGAGACTAACTTCCTCATTATGCTGTTGTCCTCATAAGAGACTAACTTCCTCATTATGCTGTTGTCCTCATTCTGCTGTTGTGCTCATATGTGAACAACTTCCTCATTCTGCTGTTGTACTCATTCTGCTCTTGTCCTCATTCTGCTGTTGTACTCATTTTGCTCTTGTCCTCATTCTGCTGTTGTCCTCAACAATGAACAACTTCCTCATTCTGCTCTTGTCCTCATTCTGCTGGTGTCCTCATTCTGCTGGTGTCCTCAAGAGACTAACTTCCTCATTCTGCTGTTGTCCTCATTCTGCTGTTGTCCTCATTCTGCTGTTGACCTCATAAGTGACTAACTTCCTCATTCTGCTGTTGTCCTCATAAATGAACAACCTCCTCATTCTGCTGTTGTCCTCATTCTGCTCTTGTCCTCATTCTGCTGTTGACCTCATGAGACTAACTTCCTCATTCTGCTGTTGTCCTCATTCTGCTGTTGACCTCATAAGAGACTAACTTCCTCATTCTGCTCTTGTCCTCATTCTGCTGTTGTCCTCATAAGAGACTAACTTCCTCATTCTGCTGTTGTCCATAAGAGACTACCTTAATCATTCTGCTGTTGTCCTCATTCTGCTCTTGTCCTCAATCTGCTGTTGGCCTCATAAGAGACTAGCTTCCTCATTCTGCTCTTGTCCTCATTCTGCTGTTGTCCTCATTCTGCTGTTGTCCTCATAAGAGACTAACTTCCTCATTCTGCTGTTGTCCTCATTCTGCCGTTGACCTCATAAGAGACTAACTTCCTCATTCTGCTGTTGTCCTCATTCTGCTGTTGTCCTCATTCTGCTCTTGTCCTCATTCTGCTGTTGTCCTCATTCTGCTGTTGTCCTCATTCTGCTGTTGTCCTCATAAGAGACTAACTTCCTCATTCTGCTGTTGTCCTCATTCTGCTGTTGTCCTCATTCTCGCTGTTGTCCTCATATGTGAACAACTTCCTCATTCTGCTGTTGTACTCATTCTGCTCTTGTCCTCATTCTTCCTCATTCTGCTGTTGTACTCATTCTTTGCTCATGTCCTCATTCTGCTGTTGTCCTCAACAATGAACAACTTCCTCATTCTGCTCTTGTCCTCATTCTGCTGTTGTCCTCATTCTGCTGTTGTCCTCATAAGTGACTAACTTCCTCATTCTGCTGGTGTCCTCATTCTGCTGTTGTCCTCATAAGTGACTAACTTCCTCATTCTGCTGGTGTCCTCATTCTGCTGTTGTCCTCATAAGTGACTAACTTCCTCATTCTGCTGTTGTCCTCATTCTGCTGTTGACCTCATAAGAGACTAACTTCCTCATTCTGCTCTTGTCCTCATTCTGCTGTTGTCCTCATAAGAGACTATTCTGCTGGTGTCCTCATTCTGCTGTTGACCTCATAAGAGACTATTCCTTAATCATTCTGCTGTTGTCCTCATTCTGCTCTTGTCCTCATTCTGCTGTTGTCCTCATAAGAGACTAACTTCCTCATTCTGCTGTTGACCTCATAAGAGACTACCTTCCTCATTCTGCTGTTGTACTCATTCTGCTGGTGTCCTCATTCTGCTGTTGTCCTCATAAGAGACTAACTTCCTCATTCTGCTCTTGTCCTCATTCTGCTGTTGTCCTCATAAGAGACTAATTTCCTCATTCTGCTGTTGTCCTCATAAGAGACTACCTTCCTCATTCTGCTGTTGTCCTCATAAGAGACTAACTTCCTCATTCTGCTCTTGTCGTCATTCTGCTGTTGTCCTCATTCTGCTCTTGTCCTCATTCTGCTGTTGTCCTCATAAGAGACTAACTTCCTCATTCTGCTGTTGTCCTCATTCTGCTGTTGTCCTCATACATGAACAACCTCCTCATTCTGCTCTTGTCCTCATTCTGCTGTTGTCCTCATTCTGCTGTTGTACTCATTCTGCTGTTGTCCTCATAAATGAACAACCTCCTCATTCTGCTGTTTTCCTCATTCTGCTGTTGTCCTCATAAATGAACAACCTCCTCATTCTGCTCTTGTCCTCATTCTGCTCTTGTCCTCATTCTGCTGTTGTCCTCATTCTGCTGTTGACCTCATAAGAGACTAACTTCCTCATTATGCTGTTGTCCTCATAAGAGACTAACTTCCTCATTATGCTGTTGTCCTCATTCTGCTGTTGTGCTCATATGTGAACAACTTCCTCATTCTGCTGTTGTACTCATTCTGCTCTTGTCCTCATTCTGCTGTTGTACTCATTTTGCTCTTGTCCTCATTCTGCTGTTGTCCTCAACAATGAACAACTTCCTCATTCTGCTCTTGTTCTCATTCTGCTGGTGTCCTCATTCTGCTGGTGTCCTCAAGAGACTAACTTCCTCATTCTGCTGTTGTCCTCATTCTGCTGTTGTCCTCATTCTGCTGTTGACCTCATAAGTGACTAACTTCCTCATTCTGCTGTTGTCCTCATAAATGAACAACCTCCTCATTCTGCTGTTGTCCTCATTCTGCTCTTGTCCTCATTCTGCTATTGACCTCATGAGACTAACTTCCTCATTCTGCTGTTGTCCTCATTCTGCTGTTGACCTCATAAGAGACTAACTTCCTCATTCTGCTCTTGTCCTCATTCTGCTGTTGTCCTCATAAGAGACTAACTTCCTCATTCTGCTGTTGTTGTCATAAGAGACTACCTTAATCATTCTGCTGTTGTCCTCATTCTGCTCTTGTCCTCATTCTGCTGTTGGCCTCATAAGAGACTAACTTCCTCATTCTGCTGTTGTCCTCATTTGACTACCATTCCTCATTCTTTGTTGTACTCATTCTGCTGGTGTCCTCATTCTGCTGTTGTCCTCATAAGAGACTACCTTCCTCATTTTGCTGTTGTCCTCATAAGAGACTGGTGTCCTCATTCTGCTGTTGTCCTCATAAGAGACTAACTGTCCTCATTCTGCTCTTGTCCTCATTCTGCTGTTGTCCTCATAAGAGACTAACTTCCTCATTCTGCTGTTGTCCTCATTTGACTACCTTCCTCATTCTGCTGTTGTCCTCATAAGAGACTAACTTCCTCATTCTGCTCTTGTCCTCATTCTGCTGTTGTCCTCATTCTGCTCTTGTCCTCATTCTGCTGTTGTCCTCATTCTGAGACTAACTTCCTCATTCTGATGTTGTCCTCATTCTGCTGTTGTCCTCATTCTGCTGTTGTCCTCATAAGAGACTACCTTCCTCATTCTGCTGTTGACCTGTTCATAAGAGACTATTCCTGGTTCCCCATTCTGCTGTTGTACTCATTCTGCTGGTGTCCTCATTCTGCTGTTGTCCTCATAAGAGACTACCTTCCTCATTCTGCTGTTGTCCTCATAAGAGACTACCTTCCTCATTCTGCTGTTGTCCTCATAAGAGACTAACTGTCCTCATTCTGCTCTTGTCCTCATTCTGCTGTTGTCCTCATAAGAGACTAACTTCCTCATTCTGCTGTTGTCCTCATAAGAGACTACCTTCCTCATTTCTTTGATGCCATTCTGCTGGTGTCCTCATAAGAGACTAACTTCCTCATTCTGCTCTTGTCCTCATTCTGCTGTTGTCCTCATTCTGCTCTTGTCCTCATTCTGCTGTTGTCCTCATAAGAGACTAACTTCCTCATTCTGATGTTGTCCTCATTCTGCTGTTGTCCTCATTCTGCTGTTGTCCTCATTCTGCTGTTGTCCTCATAAGAGACTAACTTCCTCATTCTGCTCTTGTCCTCATTCTGCTGTTGTCCTCATACATGAACAACCTCCTCATTCTGCTCTTGTCCTCATTCTGCTGTTGTCCTCATTCTGCTGTTGTACTCATTCTGCTGTTGTCCTCATAAATGAACAACCTCCTCATTCTGCTGTTTTCCTCATTCTGCTGTTGTCCTCATAAATGAACAACCTCCTCATTCTGCTCTTGTCCTCATTCTGCTCTTGTCCTCATTCTGCTGTTGTCCTCATTCTGCTGTTGACCTCATAAGAGACTAACTTCCTCATTATGCTGTTGTCCTCATAAGAGACTAACTTCCTCATTATGCTGTTGTCCTCATTCTGCTGTTGTGCTCATATGTGAACAACTTCCTCATTCTGCTGTTGTACTCATTCTGCTCTTGTCCTCATTCTGCTGTTGTACTCATTTTGCTCTTGTCCTCATTCTGCTGTTGTCCTCAACAATGAACAACTTCCTCATTCTGCTCTTGTTCTCATTCTGCTGGTGTCCTCATTCTGCTGGTGTCCTCAAGAGACTAACTTCCTCATTCTGCTGTTGTCCTCATTCTGCTGTTGTCCTCATTCTGCTGTTGACCTCATAAGTGACTAACTTCCTCATTCTGCTGTTGTCCTCATAAATGAACAACCTCCTCATTCTGCTGTTGTCCTCATTCTGCTCTTGTCCTCATTCTGCTATTGACCTCATGAGACTAACTTCCTCATTCTGCTGTTGTCCTCATTCTGCTGTTGACCTCATAAGAGACTAACTTCCTCATTCTGCTCTTGTCCTCATTCTGCTGTTGTCCTCATAAGAGACTAACTTCCTCATTCTGCTGTTGTTGTCATAAGAGACTACCTTAATCATTCTGCTGTTGTCCTCATTCTGCTCTTGTCCTCATTCTGCTGTTGGCCTCATAAGAGACTAACTTCCTCATTCTGCTGTTGACCTCATAAGAGACTACCTTCCTCATTCTGCTGTTGTACTCATTCTGCTGGTGTCCTCATTCTGCTGTTGTCCTCATAAGAGACTACCTTCCTCATTTTGCTGTTGTCCTCATAAGAGACTACCTTCCTCATTCTGCTGTTGTCCTCATAAGAGACTAACTTCCTCATTCTGCTCTTGTCCTCATTCTGCTGTTGTCCTCATAAGAGACTAACTTCCTCAGTCTGTTGTTGTCCTCATAAGAGACTACCTTCCTCATTCTGCTGTTGTCCTCATAAGAGACTAACTTCCTCATTCTGCTCTTGTCCTCATTCTGCTGTTGTCCTCATTCTGCTCTTGTCCTCATTCTGCTGTTGTCCTCATAAGAGACTAACTTCCTCATTCTGATGTTGTCCTCATTCTGCTGTTGTCCTCATTCTGCTGTTGTCCTCATAAGAGACTACCTTCCTCATTCTGCTGTTGACCTCATAAGAGACTACCTTCCCCATTCTGCTGTTGTACTCATTCTGCTGGTGTCCTCATTCTGCTGTTGTCCTCATAAGAGACTACCTTCCTCATTCTGCTGTTGTCCTCATAAGAGACTACCTTCCTCATTCTGCTGTTGTCCTCATAAGAGACTAACTTCCTCATTCTGCTCTTGTCCTCATTCTGCTGTTGTCCTCATAAGAGACTAACTTCCTCAGTCTGTTGTTGTCCTCATAAGAGACTACCTTCCTCATTCTGCTGTTGTCCTCATAAGAGACTAACTTCCTCATTCTGCTCTTGTCCTCATTCTGCTGTTGTCCTCATTCTGCTCTTGTCCTCATTCTGCTGTTGTCCTCATAAGAGACTAACTTCCTCATTCTGATGTTGTCCTCATTCTGCTGTTGTCCTCATTCTGCTGTTGTCCTCATTCTGCTGTTGTCCTCATAAGAGACTAACTTCCTCATTCTGCTCTTGTCCTCATTCTGCTGTTGTCCTCATTCTGCTGTTGTACTCATTCTGCTGGTGTCCTCATAAATGAACAACCTCCTCATTCTGCTGTTGTCCTCATTCTGCTGTTGACCTCATAAGAGACTAACTTCCTCATTATGCTGTTGACCTCATAAGAGACTAACTTCCTCATTATGCTGTTGTCCTCATTCTGCTGTTGTCCTCATATGTGAACAACTTCCTCATTCTGCTGTTGTACTCATTCTGCTCTTGTCCTCATTCTGCTGTTGTCCTCAACAATGAACAACTTCCTCATTCTGCTCTTGTCCTCATTCTGCTGGTGTCCTCGTTCTGCTGGTGTCCTCAAGAGACTAACTTCCTCATTCTGCTGTTGTCCTCATTCTGCTGTTGACCTCATAAGTGACTAACTTCCTCATTCTGCTGTTGTCCTCATAAGTGACTAACTTCCTGATTCTGCTGTTGTCCTCATAAATGAACAACCTCCTCATTCTGCTGTTGTCCTCATTCTGCTCTTGTCCTCATTCTGCTGTTGACCTCATGAGACTAACTTCCTCATTCTGCTGTTGTCCTCATTCTGCTGTTGTCCTCATTCTGCTGGTGTCCTCAAGAGACTAACTTCCTCATTCTGCTCTTGTCCTCATTCTGCTGTTGTCCTCATTCTGCTGTTGTACTCATTCTGCTGGTGTCCTCATAAATGAACAACCTCCTCATTCTGCTGTTGTCCTCATTCTGCTGTTGACCTCATAAGAGACTAACTTCCTCATTATGCTGTTGACCTCATAAGAGACTAACTTCCTCATTATGCTGTTGTCCTCATTCTGCTGTTGTCCTCATATGTGAACAACTTCCTCATTCTGCTGTTGTACTCATTCTGCTCTTGTCCTCATTCTGCTGTTGTCCTCAACAATGAACAACTTCCTCATTCTGCTCTTGTCCTCATTCTGCTGGTGTCCTCGTTCTGCTGGTGTCCTCAAGAGACTAACTTCCTCATTCTGCTGTTGTCCTCATTCTGCTGTTGTCCTCATTCTGCTGTTGACCTCATAAGTGACTAACTTCCTCATTCTGCTGTTGTCCTCATAAGTGACTAACTTCCTCATTCTGCTGTTGTCCTCATAAATGAACAACCTCCTCATTCTGATGTTGTCCTCATTCTGCTCTTGTCCTCATTCTGCTGTTGACCTCATGAGACTAACTTCCTCATTCTGCTGTTGTCCTCATTCTGCTGTTGTCCTCATTCTGCTGGTGTCCTCAAGAGACTAACTTCCTCATTCTGCTCTTGTCCTCATTCTGCTGTTGTCCTCAACAATGAACAACTTCCTCATTCTGCTCTTGTCCTCATTCTGCTGGTGTCCTCGTTCTGCTGGTGTCCTCAAGAGACTAACTTCCTCATTCTGCTGTTGTCCTCATTCTGCTGTTGTCCTCATTCTGCTGTTGACCTCATAAGTGACTAACTTCCTCATTCTGCTGTTGTCCTCATAAGTGACTAACTTCCTCATTCTGCTGTTGTCCTCATAAATGAACAACCTCCTCATTCTGCTGTTGTCCTCATTCTGCTCTTGTCCTCATTCTGCTGTTGACCTCATGAGACTAACTTCCTCATTCTGCTGTTGTCCTCATTCTGCTGTTGTCCTCATTCTGCTGGTGTCCTCAAGAGACTAACTTCCTCATTCTGCTGTTGTCCTCATTCTGCTCTTGTCCTCATTCTGCTGGTGTCCTCATTCTGCTGGTGTCCTCAAGAGACTAACTTCCTCATTCTGCTGTTGTCCTCATTCTGCTGTTGTCCTCATTCTGCTGTTGTCCTCATTCTGCTGTTGACCTCATAAGAGACTAACTTCCTCATTCTGCTGTTGTCCTCATTCTGCTCTTGTCCTCATTCTGCTGTTGACCTCATAAGAGACTAACTTCCTCATTCTACTGTTGACCTCATAAGAGACTAACTTCCTCATTCTGCTGTTGTCCTCATTCTGCTGTTGTCCTCATTCTGCTGTTGTCCTCATAAATGAACAACCTCCTCATTCTGCTGTTGTCCTCATTCTGCTCTTCTCCTCATTCTGCTCTTGTCCTCATTCTGCTGTTGTCCTCATTCTGCTGTTGTACTCATTCTGCTGTTGTCCTCATTCTGCTGTTGTCCTCATTCTGCTGTTGTCCTCATTCTGCTGTTGTCCTCATAAATGAACAACCTCCTCATTCTGCTGTTGTCCTCATTCTGCTCTTGTCCTCATTCTGCTCTTGTCCTCATTCTGCTGTTGACCTCATAAGAGACTACCTTCCTCATTCTGCTGTTGTCCTCATTCTGCTGTTGTCCTCATTCTGCTGTTGTCCTCATTCTGCTGTTGTCCTCATAAGAGACTAACTTCCCCATTCTCATATGTGAACAACCTCCTCATTCCCATGTACTGTACATCTAATAAACAGAGTTGGCCTTACTTTGTATGACTGAAATGTTCAAGTTTTGATATATTTGAATATATTAATGAAATGGGTATTTTGTGTCTCAAGTGGGTCGTGCATGCTGACCACACCACTCACATTGCAGAATAAATGTGCACAATGCATGTTAATCAATAATTATATCCAAACTGCTTGCGCACGTCAACGTCTGCATAGCCAGGCGCAATTCCCGTCTCTCCCATCTCCTCATTGGTTGTTAGGAGCATCTACCCACTTGGGTGATTGAAAGCAACTGAGGTCCACACTCCAGTCCGGTTGGTGGTGGTAATGCACCTTAAAGCTGGTTGCCAACCGCCATATAAAGTCCACAGAAGAAAAGTGAAGGAGGAGAGATGACTGGACACAAACTTCCCCTTTTATCTGTGGATTAACTGTCAGAGTAGAGAACATGAACAAATATCTACAAAGAAAAAGGAAAAAAATGGACCTTGTGTATTTCAAGTAAAATAACAACCCAGTGTTTAACTGGATCCCAGGACAAATGAACGAGCTAAATGTCCATGAATGTTTCATGTGTTTCGACCTGTCCCACATGAATATAATTCGTTCAGAGTTCGTTTGGATATTTCAACCTGCGTGTCCTGATTGTGTCTGGTGTGGTTGGACAAAATCAACATGCGTGTGCAATGTGTACGTGGATGCAAGCGTGTGCCCGGTCTCGTCAGCATGTTCGTTCTTGTGATTCAATGCTGGAGGCCTTGCTGTTCAACAAAAAGGATGTATTTGTTTAAAAAAATAAACTTTGTTAAAAAGAAGTCAGCAATGTGTGTTAATGCTTTTTATAGGTCTTGTTAGACCACATGCTTAGTCTGTTTGTAGTTCTAGAGATTTCTTTCTGTATCTACAGTAATGTAGTTCTATCTATTCATTCTGTATCTACAGTAGTTCAACCTATTCATTCTGTATCTACAGTAGTTCTAACTATTCATTCTGTATCTACAGTAGTTCAACCTATTCATGATGTATCTACAGTAGTTCTATCTATTCATTCTGTATCTACAGTAGTTCTATCTATTCATTCTGTATCTACAGTAGTTCTATCTATTCATTCTGTATCTACAGTAGTTCTAACTATTCAATGTGTATCTACAGTAGTTCTAACTATTCATTCTGTATCTACAGTAGTTCTAACTATTCATTCTGTATCTACAGTACAGTAGTTCAACCTATTCATTCTGTATCTACAGTAGTTCTAACTATTCATTCTGTATCTACAGTAGTTCTATCTATTCATTCTGTATCTACAGTAGTTCAACCTATTCATTCTGTATCTACAGTAGTTCTAGCGATTCATTCTGTATCTACAGTAGTTATATCCATTCATTCTGTATCTATGCCCTCTCCCCTCCTCCCCATGCCCTCTCCCCTCCTCCTCTCCCCCTCCTCCCCATGCCCTCTCCCCCTCCTCCCCATTCCCTCTCCCCCTCCTCCCCATTCCCTCTCCCTCTCCTCCCCTCCCCTCTCCCCCTCCCCTTGCCCTCTCCCCCTCCTCCCTCTCCCCCCTCCCCATTCCCTCTCCTTCCCCATTCCCTCTCCTCCCCATTCCCTCGCCCCCATTCCCTTGCCCCCCACTCCCTCTCCCCCTCCTCCCCTTGTCCTCTCCCCTCTTCCCCTTGTCCTCTCCCCTCCCCCTCCTCCCCTTGTCCTCTCCCCTCTTCCCCTTGTCCTCTCCCTCTCCTCCCCTCCCCTTGCCCTCTCCCCCTCCTCCCCTCTCCCCTCCTCCCCTTGTCCTCTCACCTCCTCTCCCTCTCCCCTCCTTGACCTCTCCCCTCACATCTCTCCATAGGGAGAACATGTTGGTAACTCTGCACTACAGTCCATATCCCCAGAGTCCAGTAAAGTAAGCAACTTAATGTGTTGAAAAGGGAATTGGTCCAACATAGCCTGCACTGCACTGTTGTTTTCTGGGAATGAAACGTGAGGCGTTACATGTGAATGACTCAATCAGTTTATATAACATTGAGGAGTGACAGGCTTACATTCAGTTAGGGACCTCAACTGTGTCATCCACAGTTAGTGTTTAATAAAACAAACATGGAAACAAATCATCAAATCACAGTATAAAACCCAACCACACAAAAAGTATAAAACACCTCACATAAAAATCGGTATGAAGTCAAAATAATTATAATAATTGGCACTTTTAATTAAGAACCTAAACTATTTTTACTCCTATCAATAAGACTGAAGTCCAGAACAAGTCAACAGTGACCCTCCCGTTTCACCTTTAGGCATTTCAACACTGCCTCCTAGTGGTGACACTATGGACTGTATCCCAAATATTCCCTACAGTACTATTTACCAGAGCTCAATGGGCCCTTGTCAAATGTAGTGCACTATATAGGGAATATGGTGCTATTTGAGAAGCAGATGTCTGTGGTTAAGTCTATGGTCCTCAGGAGAACTGAAGAACCTTCTGCAGTCCATATTGGGTTCTGGTCATTAGGATAACTGAAGAACCTTCTGCAGTCCATATTGGGTTCTGGTCATCAGGATAACGGAAGAACCTTCAGCAGTCCATATGGGGTTCTGGTCATCAGGATAACTGAAGAACCTTCTGCAGTCCATATTGGGTTCTGGTCATCAGGATAACGGAAGAACCTTCAGCAGTCCACATTGGGTTCTGGTCATCAGGATAACGGAAGAACCTTCAGCAGTCCCTATTGGGTTCTGGTCTAAAGCAGTGCACTATATAAGGAATAAGGTGCCATTTGAGACACAACCATGACCTCTCATCATGACAACTGCAGGACCTTCTGCAGCAGTAGGTTTGTCTCCCAAATGGCACTCTATTCCTAAATAGCTCCCTATTACCCATGTAGTGCACTCCTTTTAACCAGGGCCCATAGAGACACAGCCTCATCAGGAGAACATTAGGCCCTTCTGCATAAGTCTCCGTCTGAGTGGTAGCTGTGTCCTCTTGTCCGGTTTACTATCAGGAATCATCCCTGCGCTCCTCTCAGCGGTCAGCCTAATGTCCGGCCGTATTTCTCGGATCATCTCCAGCCCTGCCTGGGTAACGTTGCGGCAGAAGTCCACCGTGACCTGGTGGAGGCCGGCCCCATGGAGCACCAGGGCCTGCAGGGTCAGGTCTGTGACCCGGACACAGTTCTCCAGATGGAGGGAGCGGAGGCGACTGCAGCTCTGCAGAACACAGATCACTTCCTGGTCTGAGATATGCCCGCAGCCAGACAGGGTCAGGGACAGCAGGTTAGGACACCTGGAGAAAGGAAGAATCATGTATATTTGACATTGTAGTAATTTAGCAGACGTTCTTAAAGAGAGACTTAGTTAGTGAATTCATCTTAAGATAGCTAGGTGAAACAACCACATTATCACAGTACGTAGTAATGTTTTCCTCAATAAAGAAGGTATCAGAAAAGTTAGTGCCAGTAGGTAAAATGTGTGGTAAATGAAGCATAGATAACATGATCTACAGTAACAGTCAAAGACCTGGAGGGAGGAAGAGACCAGGTTAAGGCTGGTACTAAACTAACCAGACCTGGAGGGAGGAAGGACAAGAGACCAGTTTAAGGCTGGTACTAAACTAACCAGACCTGGAGGGAGGAAGAGACCAGGTTAAGGCTGGTACTAAACTAACCAGACCTGGAGGGAGGAAGGACAAGAGACCAGGTTAAGGCTGGTACTAAACTAACCAGACCTGGAGGGAGGAAGGACAAGAGACCAGTTTAAGGCTGGTACTAAACTAACCAGACCTGGAGGGAGGAAGGACAAGAGACCAGGTTAAGGCTGGTACTAAACTAACCAGACCTGGAGGGAGGAAGGACAAGAGACCAGGTTAAGGCTGGTACTAAACTAACCAGACCTGGAGGGAGGAAGGACAAGAGACCAGTTTAAGGCTGGTACTAAACTAACCAGACCTGGAGGGAAGAAGGACAAGAGACCAGTCTTAAGGCTGGTACTAAACTAACCAGACCTGGAGGGAGGGAGAGACCAGGTTAAGGCTGGTACTAAACTAACCAGACCTGGAGGGAGGACAAGAGACCAGGTTAAGGCTGGTACTAAACTAACCAGACCTGGAGGGAGGAAGAGACCAGGTTAAGGCTGGTACTAAACTAACCAGACCTGGAGGGAGGACAAGAGACCAGGTTAAGGCTGGTACTAAACTAACCAGACCTGGAGGGAGGACAAGAGACCAGGTTAAGGCTGATACTAAACTACACACAAGGGTGTGTCAATAGACTCTTAAGGCTGTTAAGCGATGCTGGGTCCTTGAAAAGCACTATATAAATGCATTGTATTAATATTACACTGAACAACCTATACATACAGAGTGCCTTCAGAAAGTATTCAGACCCCTTGACTTTGACATTTTGTTACGTTACAGCCTTATCCTAAAAGGGATTAAATCAATGTTTTTCCTCATCAATCTAAACCCCCCATAATGACATCACAATACTCCATAATGACATCACACCATCACAATACTCCATAATGACATCACAATCGCCCATAATAACATCACAATACCTTGTAAATGAGAACTTGTTCTCAACTTGCCTACCTGGTTAAATAAAGGTGATATAAAAAAATAAAAAAATAATGACAAAGTGAATTTTTTTTTACAAAATGTACTAAAAATATAAAACAGAAATACGTTATTCACTCTGACAGAGCTCCAGAGTTCCTCTGTGGAGAAGGGAGAACCTTCCAGAAGGACATACATCTCTGCAGCACTCCACCAAATCAGGTAGAGTGGCCAGACGGAAGCTACTCCTCACTAAAAGGACACGACAGACCGCTTGGAGTTTGCCAAAAGGCACCTAAATATTCTCTGATCTCATGAAACCAAGAATAAACTCATTGGCCTGAATGCCAAGTGTCACATCTAGAGGAAACCTGGCACCATCCCTACAGTGAAGCATGGTGGTGGCAGCATCATGCTGTGGAGATGTTTTTCAGCGGCCGGGACTGGGAGACTAGTCAGGATCAAGAGAAAGCTGAACGGAGCAAGGTACAGTGATGAAATCCTGCTTCAGAACGCTCAGACTGGGGTGAAGGTTCACCTTCCGACAGGACAACGACCCTAAGCACACAGCCAAAACAAGCAGGAGTGGCTTCGGGACAACTCTCTGAATGTCTGTGAGTGCCAAGCCAGAGCCTGGACTTGAACCCGATAGAACATCTCCTGGAGACCTGAAAATAGCTGTGCAGCAATGCTCCCCATCCATCCTGACAGAGCTTGAGAGGATCTGCAGAGGAGAATGGGAGAAACTCCCCAAATACAGGTGTGCCAAGCTTGTAGTGTCATACCAAAGAAAACTCTAGGCTGTCATCGCTGCCAAAAGCGCTTTAACAAAGTACTGAGTAAAGGGTCTGAATACTTATGGAAATGTGATATTTCAGTTAATTTATTCTCAACACCTGTTTTTGCTTTGTCATTATAGGGTATTGTGTATAGATTGATGAGGGGAAAAACTATTTCCCTCTCCACCTCCTCATTCCCTCATCCTCCCTCCCCTCTCCCCCCTCCCCTCCCTCTCCCCCTTCTCGCCCTCCTCATTCCCTCTCCCCCTCCTCCTCTCCCCCTTCTCGCCCTCCTCATTTCCCTCTCCCCCTCCTCCCCTCCCCTCTCCCCCTCTCCCCCGTTACATGTGAATGACTCAATCAGTTTATATAACATTGAGGAGTGACAGGCTTACATTCAGTTAGGGACCTCAACTGTGTCATCCACAGTTAGTGTTTAATAAAACAAACATTAAAACAAATCATCAAATCTCAGTATAAAACCCAACCACACAAAAAGTATAAAGCACCTCAAATAAAAATCGGTATGAAGTCAAAACAATTATAATAATTGGCACTTTTAATTAAGAACCTAAACTATTTTTGCTCCTATCAATAAGACTGAAGTCCAAAACAAGTCAACAGTGACCCTCCCGTTTCACCTTTAGGCATTTCAACACTGCCTCCTAGTGGTGACACTATGGACTGTATCCCAAATATTCCCTACAGTACTATTTACCAGAGCTCAATGGGCCCTTGTCAAATGTAGTGCACTATATAGGGAATATGGTGCTATTTGAGAAGCAGATGTATGTGGTTAAGTCTATGGTCTTCAGGATAACTGAAGAACCTTCTGCAGTCCATATTGGGTTCTGGTCATTAGGATAACTGAAGAACCTTCTGCAGTCCACATTGGGTTCTGGTCATTAGGATAACTGAAGAACCTTCTGCAGTCCACATTGGGTTCTGGTCATTAGGATAACTGAAGAACCTTCTGCAGTCCATATTGGGTTCTGGTCATCAGGAAAACTGAAGAACCGTCAGCAGTCCCTATGGTGGGCTGTTATTAACAAGTGTTCTAGGGTGGGCTGTTATTAACGGGTGTTATAGGGTGGGCTGTTATTAACAAGTGTTCTAGGGTGGGCTGTTATTAACAAGTGTTCTAGGGTGGGCTGTTATTAACAAGTGTTCTAGGGTGGGCTGTTATTAACAAGTGTTCTAGGGTGGGCTATTAATAACGGGTGTTCTAGGGTGGGCTGTTATTAACAAGTGTTCTACAGTGGGCTGTTATTAACGGGTGTTCTAGGGTGGGCTGTTAATAACGGGTGTTCTACAGTGGGCTGTTATTAACAAGTGTTCTACAGTGGGCTGTTATTAACGGGTGTTCTAGGGTGGGCTGTTAATAACGGGTGTTCTACAGTGGGCTGTTAATAACAAGTGTTCTAGGGTGGGCTGTTATTAACGGGTGTTCTAGGGTGGGCTGTTATTAACGGGTGTTCTAGGGTGGGCTGTTAATAACAAGTGTTCTACAGTGGGCTGTTATTAACGGGTGTTCTAGGGTGGGCTGTTATTAACGGGTGTTCTACAGTGGGCTATTAATAACGGGTGTTCTAGGGTGGGCTGTTATTAACGGGTGTTCTAGGGTGGGCTGTTATTAACGGGTGTTCTACAGTGGGCTGTTATTAACAAGTGTTCTA
The DNA here is from genome assembly GCF_021184085.1 of Oncorhynchus gorbuscha. Classification (NCBI taxonomy): domain Eukaryota; kingdom Metazoa; phylum Chordata; class Actinopteri; order Salmoniformes; family Salmonidae; genus Oncorhynchus; species Oncorhynchus gorbuscha. Next base: position 1,313,837 of record NC_060178.1, read on the forward strand.
CAGTGGGCTGTTATTAACGGGTGTTCTAGGGTGGGCTGTTAACGGGTGTTCTACAGTGGGCTGTTAATAACAAGTGTTCTAGGGTGGGCTGTTATTAACGGGTGTTCTAGGGTGGGCTGTTAATAACGGGTGTTCTACAGTGGGCTGTTAATAACGGGTGTTCTAGGGTGGGCTGTTATTAACGGGTGTTCTAGGGTGGGCTGTTAATAACGGGTGTTCTACAGTGGGCTGTTAATAACAAGTGTTCTAGGGTGGGCTGTTATTAACGGGTGTTCTAGGGTGGGCTGTTATTAACGGGTGTTCTAGGGTGGGCTGTTATTAACGGGTGTTCTAGGGTGGGCTGTTAATAACGGGTGTTCTACAGTGGGCTGTTAATAACGGGTGTTCTAGGGTGGGATGTTATTAACGGGTGTTATAGGGTGGGCTGTTATTAACGGGTGTTATAGGGTGGGCTGTTATTAACGGGTGTTCTAGGATGGGCTGTTATTAACAAGTGTTCTAGGGTGGGCTGTTATTAACAAGTGTTCTAGGGTGGGCTGTTATTAACAAGTGTTCTAGGGTGGGCTGTTATTAACAAGTGTTCTAGGGTGGGCTGTTATTAACAAGTGTTCTAGGGTGGGCTGTTATTAACGGGTGTTCTAGGGTGGGCTGTTATTAACGGGTGTTCTAGGGTGGGCTGTTATTAACGGGTGTTCTAGGGTGGGCTGTTAATAACGGGTGTTCTACAGTGGGCTGTTAATAACGGGTGTTCTAGGGTGGGATGTTATTAACGGGTGTTATAGGGTGGGCTGTTATTAACGGGTGTTATAGGGTGGGCTGTTATTAACAAGTGTTCTAGGGTGGGCTGTTATTAACAAGTGTTCTAGGGTGGGCTGTTATTAACAAGTGTTCTAGGGTGGGCTGTTATTAACAAGTGTTCTAGGGTGGGCTGTTATTAACAAGTGTTCTAGGGTGGGCTGTTAATAACGGGTGTTCGACAGTGGGCTGTTAATAACGGGTGTTCTACAGTGGGCTGTTATTAACAAGTGTTCTAGGGTGGGCTGTTATTAACAAGTGTTCTAGGGTGGGCTGTTAATAACGGGTGTTCGACAGTGGGCTGTTAATAACGGGTGTTCGACAGTGGGCTGTTAATAACGGGTGTTCTAGGGTGGGCTGTTATTAACGGGTGTTCTAGGGTGGGCTGTTATTAACGGGTGTTCTACAGTGGGCTGTTAATAACGGGTGTTCTACAGTGGGCTGTTATTAACGGGAGTTTTACAGTGGGCTGTTATTAACAAGTGTTCTACAGTGGGCTGTTAATTACAAGTGTTCTAGGGTGGGCTGTTAATAACGGGTGTTCTAGGGTGGGCTGTTAATAACGGGTGTTCTAGGGTGGGCTGTTAATAACGGGTGTTCTAGGGTGGGCTGTTATTAACGGGTGTTCTAGGGTGGGCTGTTATTAACGGGTGTTCTAGGGTGGGCTGTTAATAACAGGTGTTCTACAGTGGGCTGTTAATAACGAGTGTTCTAGGGTGGGCTGTTATTAACGGGTGTTCGACAGTGGGCTGTTATTAACGGGTGTTCTAGGGTGGGCTGTTATTAACAGGTGTTCTACAGTGGGCTGTTATTAACAGGTGTTCTAGGGTGGGCTGTTAACAGGTGTTCTAGGGTGGGCTGTTATTAACGGGTGTTCGACAGTGGGCTGTTATTAACGGGTGTTCTAGGGTGGGCTGTTATTAACAGGTGTTCTACAGTGGGCTGTTATTAACAGGTGTTCTAGGGTGGGCTGTTAACAGGTGTTCTAGGGTGGGCTGTTAACAGGTGTTCTAGGGTGGGCTGTTAACAGGTGTTCTAGGGTGGGCTGTTATTAATGGGTGTTCTACAGTGGGATGTAATTAACAGGTGTTCTACAGTGGGCTGTTAATAACGGGTGTTCTACAGTGGGCTGTTAATAACGGGTGTTCTACAGTGGGCTGTTAATAACGGGTGTTCTACAGTGGGCTGTTAATAACGGGTGTTCTACAGTGGGCTGTTAATAATGGGTGTTCTGTGGTGTTATAGTGCGCTCCAACATTATTGGGACAGATTCTGTTGTGTCCAATAGAAGTTAATGGTAAATAACATATTGTGTCATGACTTTTTTACTTTTATTGTAAATAAGACTAGAATGTTTCTGAACACTTCCACATTAATCTGGGTGCTACTATGGTTATGGATAATCCTGAATGAATCATGATAAAGTTGCTTGTTGTGATGATATAAAATGCTAACCTCCCCTGTTATTGTAATGGTGAGATGTTAGCATGTCTTGTTGTGAAGATATAAAATGCTAACCTCCCCTGTTATTGTAATGGTGAGATGTTAGCATGTCTTGTTGGGTATGATATAAAATGCTAACCTCCCCTGTTATTGGTAATGGTGAGAGGTTAGCATGTCTTAGGGGTTAGAATATTTGTGAGTCTAACTTTCTCATGCATCATTATTGACGATTCATTCAGGATTATCCATAATCACAGTAACTTCCACATGAATGTATTAGTGTTCTATTCTACATTGTATTCTATATACAAAAGGTGCTTTAGTTTCTAAACAGTTCACCCAATATGGATGACAGTCTGCACTTTAACCTCATATTCATTGTGTCTTTTCAAATCCAAAGTGATGGAGTACAGAGCCTAAACAAATTGTCACTGTCCCAATACTTCTGTTTTTTCTGTTATATTGTGTTTTTACGTGACGTTCTTCTCTAGGGGGTTGAAGAGGATTTATCTTACAGGCAACACTCCCCTCGGTCATCTCACAGCTGTGACCTCAACACAGAAACAATACCACTTAAAACAATGAGCCCACAGACAGACTCTCAGTAACTGTAGCAGCTCACCTGGGATGTCAGGAAGCTAGAGAGCAGCTGTTGCTCCTCCAACATACCTACAACCTGTTCCTGCTAGTCTAGTCTGGAGACAGGCTGACAAGTGTCCTGGGGGGAGCCCCTGTGTTTCTCTCAGAGTGTGTGTGTGAAAGAGACAGACAGTAACTGATGGCAGCAGCAGTAGTGTCCTGGGGGGAGCCCCTGTGTTTCTCTCAGAGTGTGTGTGTGAAAGAGACAGACAGTAACTGATGGCAGCAGCAGTAGTGTCCTGGGGGGAGCCCCTGTGTTTCTCTCAGAGTGTGTGTGTGAAAGAGAGACAGTAACTGATGGCAGCAGCAGTAGTGTCCTGGGGGGAGCCCCTGTGTTTCTCTCAGAGTGTGTGTGTGAAAGAGACAGAAGTAACTGATGGCAGCAGCAGTAACTGAAAGAGAGACAGTAACTGATGGCAGCAGCAGTAGTGTCCTGGGGGAGCCCCTGTGTTTCTCTGTGAAAGAGACAGACAGTAACTGATGGCAGCAGCAGTAGTGTCCTGGGGGGAGCCCCTGTGTTTCTCTCAGAGTGTGTGTGTGAAAGAGAGACAGTAACTGATGGCAGCAGCAGTAGTGTCCTGGGGGGAGCCCCTGTGTTTCTCTCAGAGTGTGTGTGTGAAAGAGACAGACAGTAACTGATGGCAGCAGCAGTAGTGTCCTGGGGGGAGCCCCTGTGTTTCTCTCAGAGTGTGTGTGAAAGAGACAGACAGTAACTGATGGCAGCAGCAGTAGTGTCCTGGGGGGAGCCCCTGTGTTTCTCTCAGAGTGTGTGTGTGAAAGAGACAGACAGTAACTGATGGCAGCAGCAGTAGTGTCCTGGGGGGAGCCCCTGTGTTTCTCTCAGAGTGTGTGTGTGAAAGAGACAGACAGTAACTGATGGCAGCAGCAGTAGTGTCCTGGGGGGAGCCCCTGTGTTTCTCTCAGAGTGTGTGTGTGAAAGAGACAGACAGTAACTGATGGCAGCAGCAGTAGGATGTACATAATGTTTCTTCCACCGTCTCTTATGACCAAAAAGAGCTTCTGGACATCAGGACAGGGATTTACTCGCCTTGTGCTGGACGAAGATTTTTAACGAAGGATTTACTTGAGACACCGACAAATCCCTGTGATTCGCATGAAGAAGAGACAGAGATATCGGGGTCGTAGGTCGGGGTGCCTTGTAAGGATCCGACTGCAAGTGGGTAATCTGCCTCTACCATCAGTCTTATTAGCCAACGTACAATCATTGGATAACAAAATGGAGGAGCACGAATATCCTATCAACAGGACATTACAAACTGTAATATCTTATGTTTCACCGAGTCGTGGCTGAACGATGACATGGATAGCTGGCTGGGTTTACGCTGCATCGGAAAGAAAAGCTGCCTCCGGTAAGACAAGGGGTGGCGGTCTATGTATATTTGGAAACAGCTGGTGCACGAAATCTAATATTAACGAAGTAATGTGTACGGCCCAATACATCACTGGGGCCAAGCTTCCTGCCATCCAGGACCTCTCTACCAGGCAGTGTCAGAGGAAGGCCCTACAGAGGGTAGTGCGTACGGTCCAGTACATCACTGGGGCCAAGCTTCCTGCCATCCAGGACCTCTCTACCAGGCAGTGTCAGAGGAAGGCCCTAAAATTTGTCAAAGACTCCAGCCACCCTAGTAATAGACTGTTCTCTCTGTTACCACACGGCCAGCGGTACCAAGCACCAAGTCTAGGTACAAAAGGCTTCTTAACAGCTTCTACCCCCAAGCCACAAGACTCCTGAACATCTAATAAAATGGCTACCCGGGCTATTTGCATCGGAAATGGACAGCTCATGGTGCTGAAAGTCAGAAAATTCCATAATTTCAACTGTTTTCATTTTAATTCGACTTTACTATCAACAAGAGGTCTTTCTATAGTCAAGTGGAAGACAATTCTAACATTCTTCAAAAAGGAACAGGTTTCAATTGAAAATTTTACAAGATACATTTATCTGCAACAGAGCATGCTAAACTTAATTTTCTTCTTTTAGTTCAAACAAAAGAGGCACTGTCATCCTTATAAAAAAAACGCCCCAGTCATATCTGACCCACGCCCCAGTCATATCTGACCCACGCCCCAGTCATATCTGACCCACGCCCCAGTCATATCTGACCCACGCCCCAGTCATATCTGACCACGCCCCAGTCATATCTGACCCACGCCCCAGTCATATCTGACCACGCCCCAGTCATATCTGACCACGCCCCAGTCATATCTGACCCACGCCCCAGTCATATCTGACCCACGCCCCAGTCATATCTGACCACGCCCCAGTCATATCTGACCACGCCCCAGTCATATCTGACCCACGCCCCAGTCATATCTGACCCACGCCCCAGTCATATCTGACCACGCCCCAGTCATATCTGACCACGCCCCAGTCATATCTGACCACGTCCGAGTGTAGATAGATCTGGATCTCGGCACAACAACAACCCCCAAAATAAGATATTAGAGACTTAATGCATTCACCCTTAAAGTGGAACTGACAGCGTTTTAACTACTTTCCAGATAATATCAGTCCAAAATACCACATTTCCAGTATGCTACAAAACCAGCTTTGGCTAATATGCTACCGTATCTATTTGTGTAGCAAGTTAAAAACACAGAGCCTAATGTTAGCTTGCTAGCAGCTAGGAGGACGTCATGTCAGTGGGTGGCTGTCCTCTGATCGTTTTTCATTGGCTACAGCAAGAGATGTACGTGCCATTTGGTTAGCTAGCAATAAATGGCCGTCACTATGCTGAACGACTTATCCAGTTAGCATCTCTCGCTAGCGATGATCTCTCGCTCACTCTGGCTAGCGATCTACTCCGATTTCAGAGCACTCTTCAGAGATAGTAAATTCATCAGTTATTCTGCACTAACAAGCAAGACTCGGCGAAGAAGGAAAGAAATTCCACAAATTAGCTTAAGACACACCTGTTAATTGAAATGCAATCCAGGTGACTATCTCATGAAGCTGGTTGAGAGAATGCCAAGAGTGTGCAAAGCATTGTGTCCCACCACCCGCCAACCCCTCTTTTTATGCTTCTGCTACTCTCTGTTCATCATATATGCACAGTCACTTTAACAATATCTACATGTACATACTACCTCAATAAGCCTGACTAACAGGTGTCTGTATAGAGCCTTGCTACTCTTTTTTCAAATGTCTTTTTACTGTTACACACACACCTTTTTTGGGCACCATTGGTTAGAGCGTGTAATTAAGCATTTCACTGTAAGGTCACCTATTGGTTAGAGCCTGTAAGGAAGCATTTCACTGTAAGGTCACATATTGGTTAGAGCCTGTAATTAAGCATTTCACTGTAAGGTTTACACCTGTGGTATTTGGCGCACGTGACAAATAAACTTTGATTTGGAGGCTAATTTGGGGGCTATTTGAAGAATCTCAAATATAAAATATATTTTGATTTGTTTAACACTTTTTGGTTACTACATGATTCTGTGTTATTTCATAGTTTTAATGTCTTCACTATTATTCTACAATGTAGAAAATAAAAATAAAAGAAAAACCCTTGAATATGTAGGTGTTCTAAATCTTTTGACCGGTAGTGTATTAGTCAATTTGTCCTAATTAATCTTGTCCCCTAAAATGGGGGGACTACGTACCAAAAGTGCTGTAATTTCGAAACAATTGGGAATCGCCTGCTCGTCTTTCTGCAACTTGACTGCCAATGCATGGGCGTTGTCCCAACCAAGCACCCAAGCTAACGGGATAAAGTTGGCTAGCTTGCTGGCTAGCTACTTCCAGCACCCAAGCTAACTAACTTGCTGGCTAGCTACTTCCAGCACCCAAGCTAACGGGCTAAAGTTGGCTCGCTTGCTGGCTAGCTACTTCCAGCACCCAAGCTAACGGGCTAAAGTTGGCTCGCTTGCTGGCTAGCTACTTCCAGCACCCAAGCTAACGGGCTAAAGTTGGCTCGCTTGCTGGCTAGCTACTTCCAGCACCCAAGCTAACGGGCTAAAGTTGGCTAGCTTGCTGGCTAGCTACTTCCAGGCACAAATGAGAGAACAGCTAACCCTGACCAGTTTACCGGCCATAGCAGAGCTGGTTAGGCTGTTTGCATGTTATCTAGAGTGCTGGTGACTAACTGTGCTGCTGTCAATCATTACCCTAACAATAATGTACTGCTGCCAATAATTACCCTAACTAGTCAAACGTTTAGTATTTGGTCCCATATTCCTATAGCACGTAGTGATTACATCAAGCTTGTGACTCTAGAAACTTGGATGCATTTGCTGTTTGTTTTGGTTGTGTTTCAGATCATTTTGTGCCCAATAAAAATGAACACTAAATAATGTAGATTTACTTACTGTAAATAATAATGTTTCTAAACACTTTCACAATAATGTGGATGCTACCATGATTACCGATATTCCTGAATGAATCGGGGATAATGATGAGTGAGAAAGTTAAAGGCATAAATATCAGATCCTGAGGTTTTCGTCAAAGATCTCTGTTGATCTTTCCCTCGATCCTGACTAGTCTCTCAGTCCCTGCCGCTGAAGAAAAACATCCCCATAGCATGCTGTTGCCACCACCAGGCTTCACTGTACGGATGGTGCCAGGTTTCCTCCCGACGTGCCGGTTGGAATTCAGGCCAGAGTTCAATCTTGGTTTCATCAGACCAGACAATCTTGTTTCTCATGGTGTGAGAGTATTTAGGTGCCTTTTGGCAAATTCCAAGCAGGCTTTCATGTGCCTTTTACTGAGGAGTGGCTTCTGTCTGGCCACTCTGCCATAAAGGCCTGATTGGTGGAGTGCTGCAGAGATGGGAGAACCTTCAGGACAACCATCTCCACAGAGGAACTCTGGAGCTCTGTCAGAGGGACCATCGGGTTCTTGGTCACCTCTCTGACTAAGGCCCTTCTCCGATTACTCAGTTTGGGAGGGCAGCCAGCTCTAGGAAGAGTCTTGGTGGTTCCAAACCTCTTCCATTTAAGAATGATGGCGGCCACTGTGTTCTTGAGGACCTTCAATGCTGCAGACGTGTTTTGGTGCCCTTCCCAGATCTGTGCCTCCACACAATCCTGTCTCTGAGCTCTACGGACAAATCCTTCCAACTCATGGCTTGGTTTTTGCTCTGACATGTACTGTCAACTGTGGGACCTTATATAGACAGGTGTGTGCCTTTCCAAATCATGTCCAATCAATTGAATTTACAACTTTGTTGGACTCCAATCCAGTTGTAGAAACATCAAGGATGATCCATGGAAACAGGATGCACCTGAGCTCAATTTCCAGTCTCCTAGAAAAGGGTCTGAATACAGTATGTTTTTTTATTTTTATTTTTTAATAAATTCATAAACATTTCTAATAACCTGTTTTAGCTTTGTCATTATGAGGTTGTGTGAGTAGATCGATGAGGATATTTATTTAATCCATTTTAGAATAAGGCTGTTACGAAACAAAATGTGGAACAAGTCAAGGGGTCTGAATACTTTCCGAATGCCCTGTATATAAACAGAAACACAGGTTAACATGTATAAACAGAAACACAGGTTAACATGTATAAACAGAAACACAGGTTAACATGTATAACAGAAACACAGGTTAACAGAAACACAGGTTAACATGTATAAACAGAAACACAGGTTAACATGTATAAACAGAAACACAGGTTAACATGTATAAACAGAAACACAGGTTAACATGTATAAACAGAAACACAGGTTAACATGTATAAACAGAAACACAGGTTAACAGAAACACAGGTTAACAGAAACACAGGTTAACATGTATAAACAGAAACACAGGTTAACATGTATAAACAGAAACACAGGTTAACATGTATAAACAGAAACACAGGTTAACATGTATAAACAGAAACACAGGTTAACATGTATAAACAGAAACACAGGTTAACAGAAACACAGTTTAACATGTATAAACAGAAACACAGGTTAACAGAAACACAGGTTAACATGTATAAACAGAAACACAGGTTAACAGAAACACAGGTTAACATGTATAAACAGAAACACAGGTTAACAGAAACACAGGTTAACATGTATAAACAGAAACACAGGTTAACAAAAACACAGGTTAACATGTATAAACAGAAACACAGGTTAACAGAAACACAGGTTAACATGTATAAACAGAAACACAGGTTAACAGAAACACAGGTTAACATGTATAAACAGAAACACAGGTTAACAGAAACACAGGTTAACATGTATAAACAGAAACACAGGTTAACAGAAACACAGGTTAACATGTATAAACAGAAACACAGGTTAACAGAAACACAGGTTAACAGAAACACAGGTTAACAGAAACACAGGTTAACATGTATAAACAGAAACACAGGTTAACATGTATAAACAGAAACACAGGTTAACATGTATAAACAGAAACACAGGTTAACATGTATAAACAGAAACACAGGTTAACCTGTATAAACAGAAACACAGGTTAACATGTATAAACAGATATTTACTTACATGGTACAGACACGTTCTAGGAAGCTGCTGACCAGATTCTCATGTTTACTACAGAGATCCTTCTGGAACTGATTCTTCATCCAGTCCTCTATGTTACAGACCTTGACCCTGGAGCTGTGCCAGCTGACAGCCAGATAGCGTAGCGACGATCCTAACACATAGTTCTCTCTCCTCAGCTCAGAGGGGGAGTGGAACAAGAGCAGCGACCACAGTCTGGGGTCCAGGTAGACCTCTCTGAGCCGATGGCAGGTCAGGGAGAAAGACCTACAACTGTCTTTATCCAGGTAGGAGAGGAGGTGGAGGAGACACTCCTGGTTCAACTGGGTGATGGTGAGGTCCGTTGTGGGCTGGAAGAGCTTGGTGGTGCTGGCGTCCATGGTTGCACGGTGAGACAGACACAGAAAGACTGGCTGACCAGGCTCCGATGGACAGAGAGAGGCCTCGTCTGATCCTCGGGTCCCCAAAGCTTACCACTGACCAGCTGCCTCCAGGCTACAATGAGGCAACAGCAAATTGACTGTATTGTCATGCCTGGATATATGATGCCTTCTCAGCACAGGCTGAGAGTTTGGAGCAGGGTGGGGGGGCTCGAGGGTAACACAGTTGCTGCTGGACATATAAGGCTGTGGAATGGAGGTTATTTTGGGAGGTGGAGGCCAACTGTTTGGTGAAGCTGTCAGAGAGCGAAGTGTTAGAGCTAAGACACACACTCCCTCTGTGAGAGACAGACACACACACACACATACCCCTCTCTCCCATCTGTCAACCTGTTCCCCCCCCCCCAGGTTCTGGCTCTCTGGACAGGGACAGATGTTTACATCTAAGCGTAGAGGCCCAGAATCTCAAATACATACATCAGCCTGTACACACACTTTAAATATAAATATTATGTTCACTGGACCTGCTACCTTGTCCTGGACATGTTACCTTGTCCTGGACATGTTACCTTGTCCTGGACATGTTACCTTGTCCTGGACCTGCTACCTTGTCCTGGACATGTTACCTTGTCCTGGACATGTTACCTTGTCCTGGACATGTTACCTTGTCCTGGACATGTTACCTTGTCCTGGACATGTTACCTTGTCCTGGACATGTTACCTTGTCCTGGACCTGCTACCTTGTCCTGGACATGTTACCTTGTCCTGGACATGTTACCTTGTCCTGGACATGTTACCTTGTCCTGGACATGTTACCTTGTCCTGGACCTGTTACCTTGTCCTGGACATGTTACCTTGTCCTGGACATGTTACCTTGTCCTGGACATGTTACCTTGTCCTGGACATGTTACCTTGTCCTGGACCTGCTACCTTGTCCTGGACATGTTACCTTGTCCTGGACATGTTACCTTGTCCTGGACATGTTACCTTGTCCTGGACATGTTACCTTGTCCTGGACATGTTACCTTGTCCTGGACATGTTACCTTGTCCTGGACCTGCTGTTTTGGAGTCTCTCTCTACCTGCTGTCTCTAACTCTGAATGATCGGCTATGAAAAGCCAACTGACTCCTGGAGGTGCTGACCTGTTGCACCCTCTAAAACCACTGTGATTTGACCCTGCTGGTCATCTCTGAACGTTTCAACATCTTGGCCATGTTCTGTTATAGTCTCCACCCGGCACAACCAGAAGAGGACTGGCCACCCCTCAGAGTCTGGTTCTAGGTTTCTTCCTAGGTCTTTCTAGGGAGTTTTTCCTAGCCACCGATGTGGTTGGTTGACACCTGCATTGCCTGCTGTTTGGGGTTTTAGGCTGGGTTTCTGAACAGGACTTTGAGATATCAGCTGATGTAAAAAGGGCTTCATAAATACATTTTATTGGTTGATTGAAACATACATCAGCCTGAACATATACACTACCAGTCAACCGTTTGGACACACCGACTCATTCAAGGGTTTTCTTTATTTTTTACTATTTTCTACATTGCAGAATAATAGTGGAGACAACTATGAAATCACACATATGGAATCATGTGGTAACCAAAAAAGTGTTAAACAAATCAAAAATACATTTCATATTTGAGGTTCTTCAAATAGCCATCCTTTGCCTTGATGACGGCTTTGCACACTTGGTCTTGTGATCACACATGCCTCAAGCACACAGGTTACGTTACCTGCTTGCAAATGTTTCATAGTATTTCTGATTAACTCCCCACCACCTAGTATTTTCTTTACAGAAAACCACAGAACCACCACTGCAATACAGGCCTACACGCCTTTTCATCCATCTACAAACAGGATTATTCCACTGTCACCGTAGGGTAACCCTTTTTGGCTCCAGTTAGAACCCGTTTTGGCTCCAGGTAAAATCCCTTCTGTTTCTAGGTAGAGACCCCAGGGGGGGTGGGTTGGGCTCCATTCCACAGAGGGTTGGTGGGATTGAAAAGGATTGGTACCTGGAGGGAAAAAGGGGGGGTTGGTTGACAGCCGAAGAACCCTGTTGGAAGGATGTGGTTGGTTGAGGAGGGAGACCAGGGGGGTGAGGCCCTGAGGACAATGAGGGGGACCGACCATGAGGCCCTGGACCGACCATGAGGCCCTGGACCAGGATGAGGTCTTGGTTGAGGAGGCCTTGGACCATGCTGCACTGAGATGGGCACAGAGGATGTATGGTCCTTTTCAGGAGGGCGGAGGGGGTGGTGGGTTGAGGAGGAGAACAGGGGGTGGTTGGTTGAGGAGGGAGAGCAGGGGGGTGGTGGGTTGAGGAGGGAGAGCAGGGGGGTGGTGGGTTGAGGAGGAGAGCAGGGGGTGGTGGGTTGAGGAGGGAGAGCAGGGGGTGGTGGGTTGAGGAGGGGGTGGTGGGTTGAGGAGGGAGAGCAGGAGGGGGGTGGGTTGAGGAGGGAGAGGTGGTGGGTTGAACAGGGGGGGGGGTTGAGCAGGGGGGTGGGTTGAGGAGGGAGAGCGGGGGGGGGGGGGTGGTGGGTTGAGGAGGGAGAGCAGGGGGGGGGGGGGTTGTGGGTTGAGACAGGATGTGGTGGGTTGAGGAGGGAGAGCAGGGGGGTGGTGGGTTGAGGAGGGAGAGCAGGGGGGGTGGGTTGAGGAGGGAGAGCAGGGGGGGTGGTGGGTTGAACAGGATGTGGTGGGTTGAGGAGGAGAGGGGGGGGGGTTGAGGAGGGAGAGCAGGGGGGTGGGGAACAGGGTGTTGGTTGAGGAGGGAGAGCAGGGGGGGGGGTGGGTTGAGGAGGGAGAGCAGTGGTGGGTTGAGGGAGGGAGAGCAGGGGGGTTGAACAGGATGTGGTGGGTTGAGGAGGGAGAGCAGGGGGGTGGTGGGTTGAGGAGGGAGAGCAGGGGGGTGGTGGGTTGAGGAGGGAGAGCAGGGGGTGGTGGGTTGAGGAGGGAGAGCAGGGGGGGTGGTGGGTTGAGGAGGGAGAGCAGGGGGTGGTGGGTTGAGGAGGGAGAGCAGGGGGTGGTGGTGGGTTGAGGAGGGAGAGCAGGGGGGGGTGGGTTGAACAGGATGTGGTTGGTTGAGGAGGGAGAGCAGGGGGGTGGTGTGGGGTTGAGGAGGGAGAGCAGGGGGTGGTGGGTTGAGGAGGGAGAGCAGGGGGGTGGTGGGTTGAGGAGGGAGAGCAGGGGGGGGAACAGGGAGGGAGAGCAGGGGGGGTTGAACAGGATGTGGTTGGTTGAGGAGGGAGAGCAGGGGGGTGGTGGGTTGAGGAGGGAGAGCAGGGGGGGTGGTGGGTTGAGGAGGGAGAGCAGGGGGGGGGTGGTGGGTTGAGGAGGGAGAGCAGAGGGGGGTGGTGGGTTGAGGGGAGGGAGAGCAGGGGGGTTGAACAGGATGTGGTTGGTTGAGGAGGGAGAGCAGGGGGTGGTGGTGGGTTGAGGAGGGAGAGCAGGGGGGTGGTGGGTTGAACAGGATGTGGTTGGTTGAGGAGGGAGAGCAGGGGGGGTGGGTTGAGGAGGGAGAGCAGGGGGAACAGGGGAGGGAGAGCAGGGGGGGGGGGGTTGAACAGGATGTGGTTGGTTGAGGAGGGAGATCAGGGGGGGGGGGAACAGCTACAGTGATGCTGATTGGTTGCTCTGGCTCATCATTTCTTGACTAAAAGAAATATGGATTAATGAGTTTGACATTGCCATAGTTCAACAGCTGAAAAGCCTTCATTAACATTCTCCCACAGACAGCAAGACATTCAGTATTCACTGAATAAACCTAGCCATCCAAAATTCCATTCATCAATGAAATAAAATATACTATCGCACATTCCCTGACATGAAAGTAGACTATAGGCTACTCATGTAGCTACCTTGTCCAACACCGTAATCATTGAAATAAGTAGAGAAACCATCCACATTTCCACTTTTATTGATCAATTAGATAATACTAGCACATAGTAACATTATAGAAGAACAGGCCACTCCTGTATCCACACTATATAAGGATTGCGTTATGATTTCTTTGGTCTTGTCAGGCATGATTTTAGGTCTTCAATCAAAGTTCTCTTTCCCCTCCTTCAGGGAAGTAGTACGCATCCCTTATTCAAATCAGATCCAGGGTTAATGTGTAGACCTAGTGACAGTGGAGAAATACACCCACAGCTCCAGTGTTAATGTGTAGACCTAGTGACAGTGGAGAAATAACCCCACAGCTCCAGTGTTAATGTGTAGACCTAGTGACAGTGGAGAAATAACCCCACAGCTCCAGTGTTAATGTGTAGACCTAGTGACAGTGGAGAAATAACCCCACAGCTCCAGTGTTAATGTGTAGACCTAGTGACAGTGGAGAAACACACCCACAGCTCCAGCACACAACGGCATGTAGGGGTGTAGTAGGCAAGTCAGTTAAGGACAAATTCTTATTGACAATGACGGCCTACCGGGGCCAAAACCTAACAACGCTGGGCGCCGTCCTATGGGACTCCCAATCACGGCCGGTTGCAATACAGCCGGAACCGAACCAGGGTCTGTAGTGATGCCTCTAGCACTGAGATGCAATGCCTTAGACCGCTGCGCCACTCGGGAGCCCTACATGTAAAATATATGCAACATTTACAATTTAATTCATCCATTAAATAAATACTAACACATCTAATTAGGTTATTTTACAATAGCCTACTCCCCTATCGACACAATATTACCTACGTGCTTTCAACAAATACGTTATCAAGAGAAATGTATTATTTTTTAAATAAACCAAGTTTCTCATCAGTAAATATTTCCTAACAAATTCCCAATTTAATATACCTACTTACTCCTCAAATCGGATCAAGGACATCATGGTAATTATTAAATTATTATTATTATTATAAACCTTAAACTGTAATCCTTAACCATTTTGATTGAGGTAGGGACATCCCAAGGATCCCGAATAGCACTGCGAAAGCCTATGGGACTCCTCTATCCGACTGAAAGCCACGGACTCTTACTGTCTGTTTCCGCTTACTGGGAACACAGTCTGATTGGCTAACAACATTTAGATCTGTGTAGGGGGAGTTAAGATAACATACCATGAGGTGTTGAGGGAAAGACAGAATACCTACAGATTGGACAGTCTTTTTTTAGGTCCTTAGAGATAACAGGAAATACACAAGCTGTAGACTACACTAAAGCTCAACGTGGCTACGTAGGAATGTCGACCTGCACGGGGAAAATATATCTAACATTTTATTAATATAAATATCAACTACGCACCTTACGACTCTCATTAACGCGCAGACTTCAGTACGTTACAGTGAGGAGTCAGTACAGGATTGGTACTGTAGTGACGGTGAGGAGTCAGTACAGGATTGGTACTGTAGTGACAGTGAGGAGTCAGTACAGGATTGGTACTGTAGGACACGGTAGTAACAGTGAGGAGTCAGTACAGGATTGGTACTGTAGTGACAGTGAGGAGTCAGTACAGGATTGGTACTGTATGACACGGTAGTGACTGAGGAGTCAGTACAGGATTGGTACTGTAGTGACAGTGAGGAGTCAGTACAGGATTGGTACTGTAGGACACGGTAGTGACAGTGAGGAGTCAGTACAGGATTGGTACTGTAGTGACAGTGAGGAGTCAGTACAGGATTGGTACTGTAGTGACAGTGAGGAGTCAGTACAGGATTGGTACACGGTAGTAACAGTGAGGAGTCAGTACAGGATTGGTACTGTATGACACGGTAGTGACTGAGGAGTCAGTACAGGATTGGTACTGTAGTGACAGTGAGGAGTCAGTACAGGATTGGTACTGTAGGACACGGTAGTGACAGTGAGGAGTCAGTACAGGATTGGTACATGGTAGTGACAGTGAGGAGTCAGTACAGGATTGGTACACGGTAGTGACAGTGAGGAGTCAGTACAGGATTGGTCACTTCTAGGTTAGACTACTGCAATGCTCTATTTTCCGGCTACCCGGATAAAGCACTAAATAAACTTCAGTTAGTGCTAAATACGGCTTCTAGAATCCTGACTAGAACCAAAAAATTTGATCATATTACTCCAGTGCTACTCTACACTGGCTTCCTGTCAAAGCAAGGGCTGATTTCAAGGTTTTATTGCTAACCTACAAAGCATTACATGGGCTTGACCTACCTCTCTGATTTGGTCCTGCAGTACATACAGGACGGTTGGCCTCCTAATTGTCCCTAGAATTTCTAAGCAAACAGCTGGAGGCAGGGCTTTCTCCTATAGAGCTCCATTTTTATGGAACGGTCTGCCTACCCATGTCAGAGACGCAAACTCGGTCTCAACCTTTAAGTCTTTACTGAAGACTCATCTCTTCAGTGGGTCATATGATTGAGTGTAGTCTGGCCCAGGAGTGGGAAGGTGAACGGAAAGGCTCTGGAGCAACGAACCGCCCTTGCTGTCTCTGCCTGGCCGGTTCCCCTTTTTCCACTGGGATTCTCTGCCTCTAACCCTGTGGGGCTGAGTCACTGGCTTGCTGGGGCTCTCTCGTGCCGTCCCTGGGGGGGGGATGCGTCACCTGGGTGGGTTGATTCACTGTTGTGGTCGGCCTGTCTGGGTTCCCCCCACCCCTTGGGTTGACGTGTCGGAGATCTTTGTGGGCTATACTCGGCCTTGTGAGTTGGTGGTTGAAGATTTCCCTCTAGTGGTGTGGGGGCTGTGCTTTGGCAAAGTTATATCCTTCCTGTTTGGCCCTGTCCGGGGTGTCCTCGGATGGTCTCCTGACCCCTCCTGTCTCAGCCTGTATTTATGCTGCAGTAGTTTATGTGTCGGGGGGAGGGTCAGTTTGTTTATCTGGAGTACTTCTCCTGTCCTATTCGGTGTCCTGTGTAAATCTAAGTGTGCGTTCTCTAATTCTCTCCTTCTCTCTTTCTTTCTCTCTCTCGGAGGACCTGAGCCCAGAACCATGCCCCAGGACTACCTGACATGATGACTCCTTGCTGTCCCCAGTCCACCTGGCCATGCTGCTGCTCAGGTTTCAACTGGCCTGGGCCCTAGGACCATGTCCCAGGACTACCTGACATGAGGTGAGTCCACCTGGCCATGCTCCTGCTCCAGTTTCAACTGTTCTGCCTTACTATTATTCAACCATGCTGGTCATTTATGAACATTTGAACATCTTGGCCACGTTCTGTTATAATCTCCACCTGGCACAGCCAGAAGAGGACTGGCCACCCCACATATGCTCTCTCTAATTCTCTCTTTCTTTCTCTCTCTCGGAGGACCTGAGCCCTAGTGCCCCAGGACTACCTGACATGATGGCTCCTTGCTGTCCCCAGTCCATCTGACTGTGCTGCTGCTCCAGTTTCAACTGTTCTGCCTTATTATTATTTGACCATGCTGGTCATTTATGAACATTTGAACATCTTGGTCATGTTCTGTTATAATCTCTACCCGGCACAGCCAGAAGAGGACTGGCCACCCCACATAGCCCGGTTCCTCTCTAGGTTTCTTCCTAGGTTTTGGCCTTTCTAGGGAGTTTTTCCTAGCCACCGTGCTTTTACACCTGCATTGTTTGCTGTTTGGGGTTTTAGGCTGGGTTTCTGTACAGCACTTTGAGATATCAGCTGATGTACGAAGGGCTATATAAATAAATTTGATTTGATTTGATTTAGTAACAGTGAGGAGTCAGTACAGGATTGGTACTGTAGTGACAGTGAGGAGTCAGTACAGGATTGGTACTGTATGACACGGTAGTGACAGTGAGGAGTCAGTACAGGATTGGTACATGGTAGTGACAGTGAGGAGTCAGTACAGGATTCGTACACGGTAGTGACAGTGAGGAGTCAGTACAGAATTGGTACTGTATGACACGGTAGTTACAGTGAGGAGTCAGTACAGGATTGGTACTGTAGTGACAGTGAGGAGTCAGTACAGGATTGGTACTGTATGACACGGTAGTGACAGTGAGGAGTCAGTACAGGATTGGTACTGTATGACACGGTAGTTACAGTGAGGAGTCAGTACAGGATTGGTACTGTACGACTGTGTATATTGAATGATTTAGTCACTGTCTCTGGTTTATTACTGAACACAAATCAATCTGTGTTTTAGATGACAACAAGTCACCCTGGTTGGCCCTTTAACAGGCTGTGGGTCAAAGGTATTAGTGATAGTGAGGTTTTCAGTACAGGATTGGGACTTCGGTAGTGAAGTGAAAAGTCATTAAGATTGGGACACTCTTTCCCAAACTCAGGATTGGGACTAAGCAAGTTCTTAAAATGAGTCAAAAAACAGGATTGGTGGAACTGCCTATGACATTCCAGTGACAGTGAGGAATCAGTACATTTGGACACGGTAGTGACAGTGAGGAGTCAGTACAGGATTGGTTCATTAGTGACAGTGAGAGAGTCAGTACAGGATTGGTACTGTATTACACGGATATGTTCAGTGAGGAGTCATCACAGGATTCTTCCTTCAATGACACTAGTGACAGTGAGGCACAATCACAGGATTGGTACTGTAGTTACTTTGAGGAGTCAGTACAGGATTGGTACTGTATGACATGGTAGTGACTGATAAAGTCATTACAGGATTGGTACTTAGTGAATGAGCTAGTCATGTAAATTATTTTACTGTATGACGGGGCAGTTACAAAATGAGGAGTCAGAGCAGGATTGGTACTGTATAAACTAGTGACAGTGAGAGTCAGTACAGGATTGGTACATCAATATTTTACAGTGAATATTAAGGATTGGTAATTAGTCTCATCTGAAAGTTGTACAGGATTGGTACTGCACAAACCCTGGTAGTGACTGAGGAGTCAGTACAGGATTGGTTTAGTGACAGTTTATTTACTAAATTGGTACTAATCACACGGTAGTGACAGTGAGGAGTCAGTACAGGATTGGTACTTGTTACAAATGACATCATACAGGATTGGTACTGTAGTGACAGTGAGGAGTCAGTACAGGATTGGTACTGTATGACACAGTAGTGACAGTGAGGAGTCAGTACAGGATTGGTACACGGTAGTGACAGTGAGGAGTCAGTACAGGATTGGTACACGGTAGTGACAGTGAGGAGTCAGTACAGGATTCGGACACGGTAGTGACAGTGAGGAGTCAGTACAGGATTGGTACACGGTAGTGACAGTGAGGAGTTAGTACAGGATTGGTACTGTATGACACGGTAGTGACAGTGAGGAGTCAGTACAGGATTGGTACTGCGCTTCAGAATAAATATTTATTCTGAGCTGCGCTTCAGTAGGTTGGTGGTAGATGGAAGGCCGTGTTGCAAGACAGAGTCCTTTGAAGAATGTCTCTGGTGGTCAATTGGATACCTTGTAGTAATGTCGTTGTGTGATAGATGGGATACTCTGTCTGTTCCTTCCTCACCTCCGTTTGCAGCTGCTGTTGCTAACTCAACGGCCAGGAGGTATCACTTCTGTAGTGAATAAGAGTTCAAAGTTCATACCATTCGCAACCAAAGCTCAAGCTGTTGTTGGCTTCATTCTGTAGTTATTATCTGAACCATTCTGACATCGGACCGTCATCCTCACATCAGGTTATATTGTCGTCAAGGATTTATATAGGAAGGGAGAGGAGGGTGTGTTCACAGGGGCCAGCCACTGATTGAGCAGAGCCCTACAGTATGAAAACCCAAATTTCACATTTTAGAAGCTACAATCACATTTTATCCCATCACGAATAATTTCATATTCAAACATTTAAATTGAACAATTCCATGTGAATCCGATAACTCTGATGTGTAGACTTTCCACTGTAGAGTTTGTCATCTTTTCATTGATGAGAATGTCTCAGATGACAACCGAACTGACATCATATTCATTAAGTACCACCGCATATGTTCCATTGGTCCGATTACCAGAATATAGTTCATTTCCTCCCACCTTCTGATGTTCCCAGAATCTCAATGTTAACCAAGGGGTTTTCAAACGTCACATCAGTAGGGTAGAGAGAGGAAAAAGGGGGGGGAGGTATTTATGACTCATAAACCTACCCCCAGGCCAACGTCATGACACAGCATATGGAGAGGTTTTATGGAGCCGTGTCTCTGAGAGGCAGAGGAAGTCAAGGTTGGAGTCTGAGTAGATGTTGAATTTGATCACTTTTTGGAATGACACTACGAAATGTTGAAGTGCCCCCCTAGTAGTCCCTTGGGCTTAGCTCTTGGGTCCCAGATGACTCCAGAGTGATTGACACATTGAAAAAAGTTCCATTTGTGTTTTCTGATGGCTGGGTTTAGGCCGTTTTGTTTAGTTTTGATTAGGGGCAGTTCAGTAGCGCAATTAACAATCCCTCCCGCCTGCACTGGATGCGGGGAACTAATTAAAACAGCTTGCGTACCAGAAGCAGAGTCAGGGATCGCATATAGCAACTTGGGTATGTTTGAAGAGTCAAGATCTATCCTGGAGCCGGGTGAGTCGAAAGAAACCATTGGACCATTGCACTCACCCACTTCCACAGCGGCGACGATCAGAGGACGAGGCCATCCACTGCTTTCCACTCCGGTGAGTATCGCTGGCTTTGTGATGTTAGGCCCAGGGTTGAGGCTGGCTCGGTGATGTTAGGCCCAGGATTGAGTTGCACATCCCCAGAGAGCAGGAGGGTAGTGAACAGGTAGTTAATAGTTTCCGATACATGTTGGACTTGTTTGTTACGCCTAAGCGGTTCAGTGGAATAGGGAGCGAGGTAGACTTGGCCATTATTCAGAACATTATGGTATGCTGTGTACTGTCCGCTCCCGTGGAACGGAGAAACAATGTCTTTGGTGTTGGTATTCTCCGGCAGTAGATTTGTGTCATCCCAGCAAGGACGCACTGAGATTATCAGTAGAGCAGCTACATAACTGACAATCATGGCAAAGTACTGGAGATAAAACATAATTGTGCTCTAGAGTGTAGGGGGCAGTATTTTAATGTTTGGATGAAAAACGTAGCCAAATGAAACTGCCTATTTCTCAGGCCCAGAATCTAGAATATGCATATAATTGTCAGATTAGGATAGAAAACTCTAAAATGTCCAAAACTGTCAAAATATTGTCTGAGTATAACAGAACTGATATTGCAGGCAAAAACCTGAGGAAAATCAAACCCGGAAGTGCTGTTTTTCCTGAAAGCTCTCTGCATGACTTTCCTCCATTTAAAGTGATATCAACCAGATTCCTTTTCCTATGGCTTCCACATGGTGTGAACAGTCTAGACATAGTTCCAGGATTTTAATTTTGAAAAATGAGCTGAGAAAGGTCACATCGCGTCATTGGATGGTTGGGTGCCAACAGAGTGGAGCAGACATTTTCTCTCTCTCTCCTATTGAAGAAGCTACAGTCCGGTTTAAATATTATCGATTATATTTTGTAAAAACAACCTGAGGATTGATTATAAAAAAATAATAATTTTGACATGTTTCTACGAACTTTACGAAATCATTTAAGGTAAGTGATTCATTTTATTGCTTTGTGATCAATCTACTTTGCTGCAAGCTGTTTGTAATGTTTTGTCTGCTGAGAGAGATGTCCTTACATAATCGCTTGGTCTGCTTTCCGAAAAGTTTTTGAAATCTGGCACGCCAGGTGGATTAACAACAAGCTAAGCTTTGTTTTGCTATATTGCACTTGTGATTTCATTAATTTTTAGTAAATATTAAATTTTTAGTAAATATTTAATTTTTAGTAAATATTTAATTTGAAATTGGCGCTCTGCAATTCAGCGGATGTTGACGAAAATGATGCTGCTAACAGATGGGTGCATCAAGAAGTTAACTCTTTGCATGAGTTACTTAGGGTCGGCGTACCCCTGATGTTTTATATAAAATAACAGCATTTGAATGAGAAGCGGCACCTGCCGCACCACCCTGTCTTCGGTCCGCCATTATCTTGCCATACTCTTCTGTGGGGTGAACAGGCTGTGGCTCGGGTGGTTGATATCCTTGATCTTTTTGTCATTCCTGTGACATCGGGTGGTGTAGGTGTCCTGGAGGGCAGGTGAGTGTAGTCTGGCCCAGGAGTGGGAAGGTGAACGGAAAGGCTCTGGAGCAACGAACCACCCTTGCTGTCTCTGCCTGGCCGGTTCCCCTCTTTCCACTGGGATTCTCTGCCTCTAACCCTGTTACGGGGGCTGAGTCACTGGCTTGCTGGGGCTCTCTCGTGCCGTCACCGGGGGGGGGGTGCGTCACCTGGGTGGGTTGATTCACTGTTGTGGTCGGCCTGTCTGGGTCCCCCCCCCCCCTTGGGTTGTACCGTGTCGGAGATCTTTGTGGGCTATACTCGGCCTTGTCTCAGGATGGTAAGTTGGTGGTTGAAGATTTCCCTCTAGTGGTGTGGGGGCTGTGCTTTGGCAAAGTGGGTGGGGTTATATCCTTCCTGTTTGGCCCTGTCCGGGGGGTGTCCTCGGATGGGGCCACAGTGTCTCCTGACCCCTCCTGTCTCAGCCTCCAGTATTTATGCTGCAGTAGTTTATGTGTCGGGGGGCTAGGGTCAGTTTGTTTATCTGGAGTACTTCTACTGTCCTATTCAGGTCTCCTGTGTGAATCTAAGTGTGCGTTCTCTAATTCTCTCCTTCTCTCTTTCTTTCTCTCTCTCGGAGGACCTGAGCCCTAGGACCATGCCCCAGGACTACCTGACATGATGGCTCCTTGCTGTCCCCAGTCCACCTGACTGTGCTGCTGCTCCAGTTTCAACTGTTCTGCCTTATTATTATTTAACCATGCTGGTCATTTATGAACATTTGAACATCTTGGTCATGTTCTGTTATAATCTCTACCCGGCACAGCCAGAAGAGGACTGGCCACCCCACATAGCCCGGTTCCTCTCTAGGTTTCTTCCTAGGTTTTGGCCTTTCTAGGGAGTTTTTCCTAGCCACCGTGCTTTTACACCTGCATTGTTTGCTGTTTGGGGTTTTAGGCTGGGTTTCTGTACAGCACTTTGAGATATCAGCTGATGTACGAAGGGCTATATAAATAAATTTGATTTGATTTGATTTAGTTTGCCCCCGGTGATGCGTTGTGCAGACCTCACCACCCTTCTGATTGGTCAGACAAGCATTGAATAGAACTTAGCACGGGTACTTCCTGTGAGTTTCTGCCTATAGGAAGGGAAGAGCAAAATGATCTGATTTCTCGAAGGGAGGGCGGGTGAGGGCCTTGTAAGCATCCTGGAAGAGAGAATAGCAGTGGTCAGTGGTCGAGTGTTTTTCCAGCACGAATACCAAACAAAGCAGCAAAAAAAAGGACCTTATCTTTCAAAGAATTCATAAAAATCCAACTAACTTCAGATCTTCATTGTAAAGGGTTTAAACACTGTTCCCCATGCTGGTTCAATGTACCATAAACAATTAATGAACATGCACCTGTGGAACGGTCGTTAAGACACTAACAGCTTACAGATGGTAGGCAATTAAGGTCCCAGTTATGACAACTTAGGACACTAAAGAGGCCTTTCTACTGACTCTGAAAAACACCAAAAGAAAGATCCCCAGGATCCCTGCTCATCTGGGTGAACGTGCCTTAGGCATGCTGCAAGGAGGCATGAGGACTGCAGATGTGGCCAGGGCAATAAATTGCAATGTCCGTACTGTGAGACGCCATGTCACCTTCGGGACAGGTACAGGATGGCAACAACTGCCCGAGTTACACCAGGAACGCACAATCCCTCCATCAGTGCTCCGACTGTCCGCAATAGGCTGGACTGAGGACTTGTAGGCCTGTTGTAAGGCAGGTCCTCACCAGACATCACCGGCAACAACGTCGCCTATGGGCACAATCCCACCGTCGCTGGACCAGACAGGACTGGCAAAAAGTGCTCTTCACTGACAAGTCGAGGTTGTCTCACCAGGGGCGATGGTCGGATTTACGTTTATCGTTGAAGGAATGAGCGTTACACCGAGGCCTGTATCCTGGAGCAGGATTGATTTGGAGGTGGAGGGTCCGTCATGGTCTGGAGCGGTGTGTCACAGCATCATCGTACTCAGCTTGTTGTCATTGCAGGCAATCTCAACTCTGTGCGTTACAGGGAAGACATCCTCCTCCCTAATGTGGTACCCTTCCTGCAGGCTCATCCTGACAATGCCACCAGCCATACTGCTTGTTCTGTGCGTGATTTCCTGCAAGGTGGGAATGTCAGTCTTCTGGCATGGCCAGCGAAGAGCACGGATCTCAATCCCATTGAGCACGCCTGGGACCTGTTGGATTGGAGGGTGAGGGCGAGGGCCATTTCCGCCAGAAATGTCTGGAACTTTCAGGTGCCTTGGTGGAAGAGTGGGGTAACATCTCACAGCAAGAACTGGCAAATCTAGTGCAGTCCATGAGGAGATGCACTGCAGTACTTAATGCAGCTGGTGGCCACACCAGATACTGTTACTTTTGATTTTGACCCCCACCCCTCCCCCTTTGTTCAGGGACACATTATTCCATTTCTGTTAGTCACATGTCTGTGGAACTTGTTCAGTTCATGTCTGAGTTGTTGAATCTTGTTGTTCATACACATATTTACACGTTAAGTTTTCTGACAAATAAACAGTTGACAGTGAGAGGACGTTTCTTTTTTGTTGCTGAGTTTACATTGTGTTGATAGAACTTCAGTAAAACAAACACACCGATTCCATTGAGCTCCATCGTATTTAATATGAGGAAGGATAGTGGTTTAATAGGTTTATATGGAATAATCTAAACATGTGTTGTTCTATGCTCTTCAAGGAGGTACGATCTGTTTTTTACAAAACTTATTCCATTGATCTGCATTTTTTTTCTCATACAGATGTGACACCATTTCTATAATCTCTTCATCCTATTTTATAAAACATTTAGTCTGAAGTGGCAGACAGACAGAGAGAGGAAAAGGAAAATCAAGAGAACATATTACATAACGTTGATACATGTCCACATTGCTTCTGATCAAGAGGGTACACTCAGTCACTATATATATATCATTTAAAAATCAAGACATCAGTCAAGTTCTAATGCCTAAAATCACATTTAGTTGAAAATAGAAAACTACCAACTGGCTTAGACAGAGAAGACCAATAGACTCAAGAAATATACACATTTTCTGAACCTTGGTCTCCCCCGCCAGGACAGGGTCATGTCTCCCCCGCCAGGACAGGGTCATGGTCTCCCCCGCCAGGACACAGCCATATTCTCTACACGGGGTGCTACCCCCAGACCGACCGGGGCGCTACCCCCAGACCGACCGGGGCGCTACCCCCAGACCGACCGGGGCGCTACCC
This sequence comes from Oncorhynchus gorbuscha, assembly GCF_021184085.1. Lineage (NCBI taxonomy): Eukaryota > Metazoa > Chordata > Actinopteri > Salmoniformes > Salmonidae > Oncorhynchus > Oncorhynchus gorbuscha. The sequence goes on from NC_060178.1 coordinate 1,338,732, forward strand.
CCAGACCGACCGGGGCGCTACCCCCAGACCGACCGGGCGCTACCCCCAGACCGACCGGGGCGCTACCCCCAGACCGACCGGGCGCTACCCCCAGACCGACCGGGCGCTACCCCCAGACCGACCGGGCGCTACCCCCAGACCGACCGGGCGCTACCCCCGGGCGCTACCCCCAGACCGACCGGGGCGCTACCCCCAGACCGACCGGGGCGCTACCCCCAGACCGACCGGGGCGCTACCCCCAGACCGACCGGGGCGCTACCCCCAGACCGACCGGGGCGCTACCCCCAGACCGACCGGGGCGCTACCCCCAGACCGACCAGACCGGGCGCTACCCCCAGACCGACCGGGCGCTACCCCCAGACCGACCGGGGCGCTACCCCCAGACCGACCGGGGCGCTACCCCCCAGACCGACCGGGGCGCTACCCCCCAGACCGACCGGGGCGCTACCCCCCAGACCGACCGGGGCGCTACCCCCAGACCGACCGGGCGCTACCCCAGACCGACCGGGCGCTACCCCCAGACCGACCGGGGCGCTACCCCCAGACCGACCGGGGCGCTACCCCCAGACCGACCGGGGCGCTACCCCCAGACCGACCGGGGCGCTACCCCCAGACCGACCGGGGCGCTACCCCCAGACCGACCGGGGCGCTACCCCCAGACCGACCGGGCGCTACCCCCAGACCGACCGGGCGCTACCCCAGACCGACCGGGCGCTACCCCCAGACCGACCGGGCGCTACCCCCAGACCGACCGGGGCGCTACCCCCAGACCGACCGGGCGCTACCCCCAGACCGACCGGGCGCTACCCCCAGACCGACCGGGCGCTACCCCCAGACCGACCGGGGCGCTACCCCCAGACCGACCCCCAGACCGACCGGGCGCTACCCCCAGACCGACCGGGGCGCTACCCCCAGACCGACCGGGGCGCTACCCCCAGACCGACCGGGGCGCTACCCCCAGACCGACCGGGGCGCTACATAGAGAATAGGTTGCCATTTTGAGACCCATTTTTTCCTCTTTCATTCACAACTCAAATATCAAGCAGCAATTTGGTTGTGTGCTTTAAGGACGTGATTCAGGCTGAGAGGAAAAGGTCTTGTCCTGGTGATGAGGTAGGTCAGGGGTGGGGAGCGGTCCGGGGTCGGTCCGCCGTCGGTCCGGGGTCGGTCCGCCGTCGGTCCGGGGTCGGTCCGCCGTCGGTCCGGGGTCGGTCCGCCGTCGGTCCGGGGTCGGTCCGCCGTCGGTCCGGGGTCGGTCCGCCGGGGTCGGGGTCCGGGTCCGCCGTCGGTCGGTCGGTCCGCCGTCGGTCGGGTCGGTCGCCGTCGGCCGGGGTCGGTCCGCCGGGTCGGGTCGGTCCGCCGTCGGTCCGTCGGTCCGCCGTCGGTCGGGGTCGGTCCGCCGTCGGTCGGGTCGGTCCGCCGTCGGTCGGTCGGTCCGCCGTCGGTCCGGGGTCGGTCCGGGTCGGTCCGGGTCGGTCGGTCCCCCGGTCCGCCGTCAGTCCGGGTCGGTCCGCCCGTCAGTCGGGGTCGGTCCGCCGGGTCGGGTCGGGGTCAGCGGGGTCGGAGCGGGGTCCGTCCGTCAGGGTCGGGAGCGGGGTCGGTCCGCCGTCAGTCCGGGTCGGTCCGGGGTCCGGGTCGGTCCGGGTCCGGGGTCGGTCCGGGGTCGGTCCGGTCGCCGTCAGTCGGGTCGGTCCGCCGTCAGTCCGGGGTCGGTCCGCCGTCAGTCGCGGGGTCGGTCCGCCGTCAGTCCGGGGTCGGTCCGGGGTCGGTCCGCCGTCAGTCCGGGGTCGGGAGCGGTCTGCTCTCAGGAACAGTCTGAAGTCAGACGCTGTTAACGCCTGGTGTCAGTCTCAGATGTAGTTTTGTCAGATCTCTCTGTGTAGAAAAGAATGTAAGCCTTGGCTTTAACCACCGTCTCCTCCTCAGTCAGAGTCACTGTGCTGTCGTTGAAGTGGTACCAGCGACCCTCCCGTTTTCCGTACGCTGTGTAATGGCCCGATCCAACCCTGCCAACACAATTAAAACAGATTAAAAGATACTGAATGGAAGAAAACAGAGTGAAACAGGGTCAGACCAACTAGTAATGGAGGAGGGGGGGGTTTGCTGAAGTTACATATCAGGATATACATCTTTTCTGCAGGCTATGTAATGTGTATATACACTGCTCAAAAAAATAAAGGGAACACTAAAATATCACATCCAAGATCTGAATGAATGAAATATTCTTGTTAAATACTTTTTTCTTTACATAGTTGAATGTGTTGACAACAAAATCACACAAATGATCAATGGAAATCAAATGTATCAACCCATGGAGGTCTGGATTTGGAGTCACACTCAAAATTAAAGTGGAAAACCACATTACAGGCTGATCCAACTTTGATGTAATGTCCTTAAAACAAGTCAAAATGAGGCTCAGTAGTGTCTGTGGCCTCCACGTGCCTGTATGACCTCCCTACAACGCCTGGGCATGCTCCTGATGAGGTGGCGGATGGTATCCTGAGGGATCTCCTCCCAGACCTGGACTAAAGCATCCGCCAACTCTAGGACAGTCTGTGGTGCAACGTGGCGTTGGTGGATGGAGCGAGACATGATGTCCCAGATGTGCTCAATTGGATTCAGGTCTGGGGAACGGGCAGGCCAGTCCATAGCATAAATGAGGATCTCAGTACCTAATGGCAGTCAGGCTACCTCTGGCTAGCACATGGAGGGCTGTGCGGCCCCCCCACAGCTCGCATTGACGTTCCATCCTGAATGAGCTGCACTACCTGAGCCACTTGTGTGGGTTGTAGACTGTCTCATGCTACCACTAGAGTGAAAGCACCGCCAGCATTCAAAAGTGACCAAAACATCAGCCAGGAAGCATAGGAACTGAGAAGTGGTCTGTGGTCTTGCTAATTGCCTATAATTTCCACCTGTTGTCTATTCCATTTGCACAACAGCATGTGAAATGTATTGTCAATCAGTGTTGCTTCCTAAGTGGACAGTTTGTTTTCACAGAAGTGTGATGGACTTTGAGTTGAAGTGTTCCTTTATTTTTTTTGAGCAGTGTATATAGTATCGACAATATTGCAATATTATTTTTCCGCTAGTTGGCTGTACCTGCACCAAAACGCCAGTATTTTTTCTTTAAAGCTTGTTCTCCATCTTTAAAAAAAAAAATAGGGAGCAAATTTGTTTACAGCACTTCCATAACTAACCGAAACTCTCAGTGCTCTCGTCCCTCTGCAGTAGATCTATGGTAAGCAAATCGTTTGGGACATCGAACCACAATACGTATCGGCATCTTACTATTGTGATATCAGTAGTATCGTGGGGTCCCTGGCAATTCCCAACCCTACCCAGTAACTTAAGCAAAGCGAATGCTTATTTTCTGTTCTCGAAACGTTTTACCCCAATGAACATGACCCTGCTGGCTGCCTTTATGCAATGATCAGCTATTAATGGGGACACGTTCAGTTGGCTCATCAGGCAGGAACACGACCAACTGAGGGAACTACGGAGTGGTGTACTTGAAAAACATCGGCTGCGTTTACACAGGCAGGAAAAATTCTGATAATTTTTTCCCCCTATTTGGTCTTTTGACCAATCAGATCAGAGCTGAAAAAGATCTGATGTGATTGGTCAAAATACCAATTAGGCTGCCTGTGTAAACAGCCATCATAACCCAGTTGAGAGAGCATCAGTACTCACCCTGACCCATGATGCACCACCACAGCAACCAGGTCATACAGCCACCGGTCAGGCAACGCCTCCTCCGGCTGCTCAAACACAACAAAACAGAACATTTCTCCAGACACCTGAAGCCTTCAGCCTTTGACATAAGGATTTGAGGCTCATTTCACAGACATTAAATCACATCCAATGGAGATTCCCAGTGTTTGGACTATCACCTCATGTCCACTCCTCAGAGATGATATGTAGGGTCAGGTCTCAGTAAGTACCAGTCCACAAAGAGGAGTTCAACTCTACATAGGGTCAGGTCTCAGTAAGTACCAGTCCACAAAGAGGAGTTCAACTCTACATAGGGTCAGGTCTCAGTAAATACCAGTCCACAAAGAGGAGTTCAACTCTACATAGGGTCAGGTCTCAGTAAATACCAGTCCACAAAGACGAGTTGAACTCTACATAGGGTCAGGTCTCACCTCTAGTAAGTACCAGTCCACAAAGAGGAGTTCAACTCTACATAGGGTCAGGGGTTTAGGGTTTAAGGCTTTGCCAGCAGCAAACCTGCATCCTGCTGCGTCCCAAGAAGAGGGAAACAGGCCAGTCTCTGTGCTGCTTAAAGAACTGATTTGACCATGGAAAGATGACTCTATAATAATAATAATATATGCCATTTAGCAGACGCTTTTATCCAAAGCGACTTACAGTCATGTGTGCATACATTCTACGTATGGGTGGTCCCGGGGATCGAACCCACTACCCTGGCGTTACAAGCGCCATGCTCTACCAACTGAGCTACAGAAGGACCACACGAACATGAAGGCGTTCTCTGTTTTGCTAAAAGACCCCCACAGGGACTCGTCTGAAGTCCATAACGCTGATGACTTCTGGTCTGTAGCGTCCGACTAATATGACCCTACTATGACCCCCCAATATGACCCCCCAATATGACCCCCCAATATGACCCCCAATATGACCCCCAATATGACCCCCATATGACCCCAATATGACCCCAATATGACCCCAATATGACCCCCTTGCGGAAAGATGACTCTTGAACACCGTGTACACCGTTCTTTTCTAGAACAAGTGTCACGGGTCTCGTCTGAGGGAAAAAGGTACCGTTTTTTTTTTAAATTAATGGAAATATGAAGGTAGTTTGTGCCAAAAAAAAAGTGGTGAAATGTACAGTCGAAAAGAATGACACAAGTAAACATTTTCACAAAGTCTGCTGCCTCAGTTTGTATGATGGCAATCAGCATATACTCCAGAATGTTATGAAGTGATCAGATGAAATGCAATTAATTGCAAAGTCCCTCTTTGCCATGCAAATGAACTGAATCCCCCCAAAAACATTTCCACTGCATTTCAGCCCATGCCACAAAAGGACCAGCTGACCTCATGTCAGTGATTCTCTCGTTAGCACAGGTGTGAGTGTTGACGAAGACAAGGACAAGGCTGGAGATCACTCGGTCATGCTGATTGAGTTCGAATAACAGACTGGAAGCTTCGAAAAGAGGGAGGTGCTTGGAATCATTGTTCTTATAATAATAATAATAATATATGCCAAAGAGCGACTTACAGTCATGTGTGCGTATGGGTTGGAATCATTGCTCTACCAACTGAGCTACAGAAGGACCACCTCTGTCAACCATGGTTACCTGCCCCACCAGTACAGAGCTTGCACAGGAATGGCAGCAGGCAGGTGTGAGTGCATCTTTTGGAGGATGGCCTGGTGTCAAGAAGGTCAGCAAAGAAGCCAATTCTCTCCAGGAAAAACATCAGGGACAGTGATATTCTGCAAAAGGTACAGGGATTGGACTGCTGAGGACTGGGGTAAAGTCATTTTCTCTGATGAATCCCCTTTCTGATTGTTTGGGGCATCCAGAAAAAAGCTTGTCCGGAGAAGACAAGGTGAGCGCTACCATCAGTCCTATGTCATGCCAACAGTAAAGCATCCTGAGACCATTCATGTGTGGGGTTGCTGCTCAGCCAAAGGAGTGGGCTCATTCACAATTTTGCCTAAGAACACAGCCATGAATAAAGAATGGTACCAACACATCCTCTGAGAGCAACTTCTCCCAACCATCCAGGAACAGTTTGGTGATGAACAATGCCTTTTCCAGCATGATGGAGCACCTTGCCAAAAGGCAAAAGTGATAACTAAGTGGCTCGGGGAACAAAACATCAATATTTTGGGTCCATGGCCAGGAAACTCCCCAGACCTTAATCCCATTGAGAACTTGTGGTCAATCCTCAAGAGGCGGGTGGACAAACAACAACCCACAAATTCTGACAAACTCCAAGCATTGATTATGCAGGAATGGGCTGCCATCAGTCAGGATGTGGCCCAGAAGTTAATTGACAGCATGACAGGGCGAATTGCAGAGGTCTTGAAAAAGGGTCAACACTGAAAATATTGACACTTTGCATCAACTTCATGTAATTGTCAATAAAAGCCTTTGACACATATGAAATGCTTGTAATTATACTTCAGTATTCCATAGTAACATCTGACAAAAATATCTAGACACTGAAGCAGCAAACTTTGTGGGAATTAATATTAGTGTCATTCTCAAAACCTTTTTTTTCTTCTCCAAGAAATAAAAAAATAAACACTTCCTGAGCTTTCTACATCCCTCCTAGAAAGACACTTCAAAACTAAAAATAACACTGAGCTTTCTATCCATCTCGTAGATAGACACTTCAAATCCGCAGGATTAATTATTGTTGATTATTGTACAGATACCTTAAGGGGTTCTAAAACTCTAAATAAAAATGGTCCTTTGACCATTTTAAAATCTCCATATGTTGACTTATTAACCCCCCCCCCTCCCCTGAGGTTTAAGGCTTAGTGCTCACCTGTAGTAGATACCCCCTCATGTCCAGGCCTCGTAGAGGGAACTCGACGTAGGTGGTTACTTTGTTCCTCAGGTAGGATGTCCAGTGGAACCTCTTCAGGTGCAGACACAACACCTTGGGCAGCTTCTGGACCCAGAACTTCTTGGTCGATTTCTGTCTCTTCTTACACCTGTGGCACATATAGAGCTCTGCCTGGTCTAGTTCCTCCAGGTCAGTGAAGCTACACAGGCAGTCTGAAGAAGAGCAGGGACAGAGAGATGTCATGGATTACACTAAACCAGAAAGGATTTAAACCTGAAATGGCTTGAGTCAATAAGTATTCAACCCCTTTGTTATGGAAAGCCATAAGTTCAATAAGTAAAATATAATAAGTTGCATGGACTCACTGTGGGCTAGTAGTGTTGCCCACAGAGTGTTTAACATGAATGACTACCTCATCTCTGTACCCCACACATACAGATAATGGTAAGGTCCCTTAGTCGAGCAGTGAATTTCAAACACAGATTGAACGACAGACACCTATTGGTTAAAAAAAACAGCACTTTGAAAATATCTCCCCGGAGAGGAAGGAACCTAGTCAGAGATTTCACCATAAAGCCAATGGTGACTTTAAAACAGTAACAGAGTTTAATGGCTGTGATAGAAAAACAGTATGGATCAACTACATTGTAGTTACTCCACAATACTAACCTAAATTACAGAGTGAAAAGGAAGCCTGTTCTTAGAAAATAGTACAAAACATGCATCCTGTTTGCATTAAGGCACTAAAGGGTCAGGTCTCAGTAACAAAACATGCATCCTGTTTGCATTAAGGCACTAAAGGATCAGGTCTCAGTAACAAAACATGCATCCTGTTTGCATTAAGGCACTAAAGGGTCAAGTCTCAGTAACAAAACATGCATCCTGTTTGCATTAAGGCACTAAAGTAAAACTGGGGCCAAGAAACTAACTTTATGTATTGAATACAAAGTGTTATGTTTGGGACAAAGCCAACAACATCACTTGAGGACCTCTTCATATTTTTAAGCATGGTGGTGGCTGCATCATGTTATGGGTATGCTTGTCATTATTAAGGACTAGGGGTGTTTCTTAGGATAAAAATAAAGGGAATAAAGGGAATACAGCTATAAGCAAAGGTAAAATCCTAAAGTAAAACCTGGTTCAGCCTGCTTTCCAATAGACACATTCACCTTTCAGCAGGACAACAACAACAAGGCCAAATCTACACTGGAGTTGCTTCCCAAGAAAACATTGAATGTTCCAAAGTGGCCTAGTTGCATTACTGAATTAAAACCATCAATACTTGAAAATGTCTGTCTCGCAATGATCAACAACCAACTTGACAGAGCTTGAATTCTTTAAAGAATAATGGGCAAATATTGTACAATCCAGGTGTGCAAAGCTCTTAGAGACTTACCCAGAAAGACTCACAGCTGTAATCACTCTTAGAGACTTACCCAGAAAGACTCACAGCTGTAATCACTCTTAGAGACTTACCCAGAAAGACTCACAGCTGTAATCACTCTTAGAGACTTACCCAGAAAGACTGAGGGAGTGTAATCACTCTGAAAGAGACTTACCCACAAACACTACTAGGAGCTGTAATCAATATATATATAGTTGGAAGAGTTTTACACTTCAGAAAAACTCATTTTTCAACTGTAATCACAATTTTCTTGTTAACAAACTATAGTTTCCCAGAAAGACTCACAGCTGTAATCACTTTGTAGAGACTTACAGAAACAATTGTTTCACAGCTATAATCACTGTAGACTTACCCAGAAAGACTCACAGCTGTAATCACTCTTAGAGACTTACCCAGAAAGACTGAGGGATATGAATACATTTCTGAAAGAGATTTAGCCGCTACATACAAACACCATACTAGGAGCTATATGTAGTGAATATATATATAGTTGGAAGTCAGAAGTTTACATACACTTCAGTTGGAGTCATTAAAACTCATTTTTCAACCACTCCACAATTTTCTTGTTAACAAACTATAGTTTCTGCAAGTCGGTTAGGACATCTACTTTGTGCATGACACAAGTAATTTTTCCAACAATTGTTTAGACAGATTATTTCACTTATAATTCACTGTATCACAATTCCAGTGGGTCAGAAGTTTACATACACTAAGTTGACTGTGCCTTTAAACAGCTTGGAAAATTCCAGAAAATTATGTCATGCTTTAGAATCTTCTGATAGGCTAAGTGACATAATGACATAATTTGAGTCAATTGAGATGTACCTGTCTCCTAGAGATGAACGTACTGTGTGAAAAGTGCACATCAATCCCTGAACAACAGCAAAGGACCTTGTGAAGATGCTGGAGGAAATAGGTACAAAAGTATCTATATCCACAGTAAAACGAGTGCTATATCGACATAACCTGAAAGGCCACTCAGCAAGGATGAAGCCACTGCTCCAAAACCACCATAAAAAAATCCAGACTAGGGTTTGCAACTGCACAAATAACGTACTTTTGGAGAAATGTCCTCTGGTCTGATGAAACAAAAATACAACTGTTTGGCCATAATGATCATCGTTCTGTTTGGAGGAAAAAGGGGGAGGCTTGCAAGCCGAAGAACACCATCCCAACCGTGAAGCACGGGGGTGGCAGCATCATGTTGTGGGGGTGCTTAGCTGCAGGAGGGACTGGTGCACTTCACCAAGATAGATGACATCATGAGGGAGGAAAATGATGTAGATATATTGAAGCAACAGTCAGGAAGTTACAGCTTGGTTGCAAATGAGTCTTCCAAATGGACAATGACCCCAAGCATACTTCCAAAGTTGTTGCAAAATGGCTTAAGAACAACAAAGTCAAGGTATTGGAGTGGCCATCACAAAGCCCTGACCTCAATCTTATACAAAATTTGTCGGCAGGAGGCCTACAAATCTGACTCAGTTCCACCAGCTCTGTCAGGAGGAATGGGCTAAAATTCAAGCTTGTGGAAGGCTACCCGAAATGTTTGACCCAAGTTAAACAATTGAAAGGCAATGCTACCAAATACTAATTGAGTGTATGTAAACTTCTGACCCACTGGGAATGTGATGAAAGAAATAAAAGCTGAAATAAATCACTCTACTATTATTGACATTTCACATTCTTAAAATAAAGTGGTGATCCTAACTGACCTAAAACAGGGATTTTTTACTAGGATTAAATGTCAGGAATTGTGACAAAATGAGTTTGTTATATATCTCTCTCTGTCTGGTCTAGTTCCTCAAAGTCCGAAGCTACATATATAGGCAGTCTGATGACCGACAAAACACGCATTATGACCTAAGAGACAGAACACGCATTATGACCTAAGAGACAGAACACGCATTATGACCTGAGAGACAGAGAACACGCATTATGACCTAAGAGAGAGACAGAACACGCATTATGACCTGAGAGACAGAACACGCATTATGACCTAAGAGACAGAACACGCATTATGACCTGAGAGACAGAACACGCATTATGACCTAAGAGACAGAACACGCATTATGACCTAAGAGACAGAACACGCATTATGACCTAAGAGACAGAGAACACGCATTATGACCTAAGAGACAGAGAACACGCATTATGACCTAAGAGACAGAGAACACGCATTATGACCTAAGAGACAGAACACGCATTATGACCTAAGAGACAGAACACGCATTATGACCTAAGAGACAGAACACGCATTATGACACAGAACACTCATTATGACCTAAGAGACAGAACACACATTATGACCTGAGAGACAGAACACACATTATGACCTAAGAGACAGAACACACATTATGACCTAAGAGACAGAGAACACACATTATGACCTAAGAGACAGAGAACACACATTATGACCTAAGAGACAGAGAACACGCATTATGACAGAGACAGAGAACACACATTATGACAGAGAACACGCATTATGACAGAGACCGAGCATATTCAACTACACCTATACAGTTGTTTATGTCCACCACTGTTCAATAGAACATAACTCATCTGGTATGGGTAGTACAAAGAGTGATACGCCCAGGCTACTCCTCAGTCAAATGGATCTACAACAGAACAGGTGCAGGCAGTCTGACAACCAACAGCAGAATAGAGCTACAGTTGAGTACATTAGAGCATCAACGGTACAGTAGAACTCACCTCGTAACGTGCAGGTAGGACCAGGCTCTTGGTCCTTGGCTCTCTTGTGTCTGAACTGACTGGGAATATCCAGGGACAGATCTGGAGGCCAGGGGACATTTGGAAGTTCTGTTAAGTTCCTGATTGACCCTTGCCATGGGTGGACTGACAGTGGACGGGACTTACCAAGGAAAGGGTCAAACTTTCTAGACTCAGTCCCACAGATCAGGCAGTTGACTTCATTCTGCAGAACGCCGCCAAATATAGACGTGACCACAGTAGAACTGCCGTTTCTGAAAAGACAAGCAACAGAGCAGACTTCAGAGTAGCCACTTCAGCAAGCGTCTCCAACGTGGTGGTGGAAACACGTTCCTTTCAACGGTATTGATGTAGAAAACAGAGGCTCTATCCCCTCTCTCACATATGACCGCAGCATTCAGCTGGACAGCATTCTCACTCAGACACCTTTTATTTGAGGCCATTTTCATCTCTGTTTTAGCGTTTGAAATCAAAGTAATTTATGCATCCATTCCCCCTCAAGTATTTGGACAAATTCAAATTCAGTTTTTTATTTTGGTCCCATATTACGGCACGCAATGACTACATCAGGGTTCCAAAACTGGTGGTCCGCGGGCCAACTTTAGCCCACAGGTGATTTTATTTGGTCCCCCAAGCCACCGTGCTTCTACAGCTGCATTGATTGCTGTTTAGGGTTTTAGGCTGGGTTTCTGTATAGCACTTTGTGACATCAGCTGATTTAAGAAGGGCTTTATAAATAGATTTGATTTGATTTGATTGAGTATACAGTCCAATGAATTTGTTTTACTGTTTAAATAAATAGGTAGGGGAGTGTACATGACTCAGTATGGTCTTGTCTATATAAATAAATAGGTAGAGGAGTGTACATGACACAGTATGGTCTTGTCTGTCCTAGGCCATCTGCTGTGGTAAACATGCATCAGGGCTCAGCTTCTCTATCTGAAATCCAGATGCCATAGCCGGCCAATGGCTCCTGTACATGGAAACACCAGACAGACACTACTATCCAATCAGACAAGAAAGGAAGTTCTTACATGCAGCATTTCCCCCCCGCGGCGGGCAGTTTCCCCTCGTCCTGGGGCACCGGGAGCCCGTCTTGTGACAGAGTAGGGTTGTCTCCTGACACTTTAACAGAATCCGGTGGAACGGGGAGAGCGGGGTGCTTGGCTCCGTTCAGACCGCCCTGTAGTTCTCTATGGAGATGGTCCAGCAGGTAACGCATGAACTCATGAGCATCCTGCTGCTGGTACCCCCTGGGAACAACACAGGGTCAAGGGTCAAGGACATCAACATTACCCCCTGGGCACAACACAGGGTCAAGGGCATCAACATTACCCCCTGGGAACAACACAGGGTCAAGGGTCAAGGACATCAACGTTACCACTCAACACAGGGTCAAGGACATCAACATTACCCCCCTGGGAACAACACAGGGTCAAGGGTCAAGGGCATCAACATTACCCCCTGGACACACAGGGTCAAGGACATCAACATTACCCCCTGGACACACAGGGTCAAGGACATCAACATTACCCCCTGGACACACAGGGTCAAGGACATCAACATTACCCCCTGGACACACAGGGTCAAGGACATCAACATTACCCCCTGGACACACAGGGTCAAGGACATCAACATTACCCCCTGGGAACAACACAGGGTCAAGGACATCAACCTTACCGCTCAACAGTGATAGGTTTTGAACACGTCTGCGACCCAAACGTTAAGGTTGCTTTAGACATGCGGAGGGCAGATGGAGATCCAATATAAAATGACACTAACAGATCTATAATAAATGGACTGAAGGTGCCCCCCCCCCCACTCTTCCCTACCAGCCAATTAAAGTTCTGACGAGCGAGACAAAGTCTGAGGATATAAGGACAGTAATGTTACAAATAGGAAGCTCATGTTTCAATAGGTGATAAGACGTCAGAGAGAGAAGGCGTGTTGATTTAGACCAGGACTCCACCTGTCTATTTAATCTTAACAGATGTTCTGAAAAGGCCAAAACTGATCCTAGATCAGTCGTCTTACGTTATGATCCCAACATTAAATCGGAGGGGAAAAGCCCATTGAGCAGACATTGCTGAAATGAAGAGGTGTGTCATAGTACCTGAAGCTGGGCATGATTTTCCAGACAACGTAGAACAAAGAGTCAGGGCTGAAGGCTGTTGGGCCACCCTGCCACAGATAACACAGGGTCTTCCTCAACTCCTCCACCAAGGACCTGGGAAACAGAGACAAACATAGGACTACTGTCAACACCAGGAACCTCCAAGAGCACAAGTCCTTCAGTTAAACATCCTCTGTGCTGCTCACCAACTCTAAACCAATCAGCATATATTTTTGTGCAACAGTATGTTCTAAATCATGATGAATGCACAAAGCAAGAATATGTTAGCTACATTAAAAAGCTAAGATAAAACATGTAGCCAAAGATTATAGGGTCCCCTAAGAAACAATTATCAACACTTTGGTTCCAACCCTGTCACAATAAATCCTCTCTGGCATTTAAATTATTTGTCATGTCAAATCACAAGTCAAATCGCAATTCCAACATTTGGTTAAAAACAGGCCTATAAATTGTTTGCCCATTTCATGCAGCTCTACATGCAGTGCAGAAATTCTCAAATGAGTGCAGGACATGTAGAAACGGATGAATAGAATTTTGGGTTGAAATTCAACAGTATAAACAATGAGAAAGGAGAAAGACCCATTGAAATCACTTACAATGTACAGTACCAGTCAAAAGTCTGGACACCTACACATAAATCCCCCCCACTATTTTCTACATTGTAGAATAATGAAGCCACCAAAACTAGCTTTGCACACTTGGCATTCTCTCAACCAGCTTCATGAGGTAGTCACCTGGAATGCATTTCAATTAACAGGTGTGCCTTGTTAAAAGTTCATTTGTAGAATTTATTTCCTTCTTAATGCGTTTGAGCCAATCAGTTGTGTTGTGACACGGTAGGAGTGGTATACAGAAGATAAGCAAATAAGGCTAAAGACCAAGCCCAAGAAACACGAGAAATGGACACTAGATATGTAGGAACTCCTTCAAGATTCTTGGAAAAGCAGCATTCCAGGTGAAGCTGGTTGAGAGAATGCCAAGTGTGCAAAGCTGTCATCAAGGCACAGGGTTGCTACTTTGAAGAATCTAAAATATATTTTAGATTTATTTAACATTTCTTCGCTTACTACATGATTCCATACGTGTTGTTTCATAGTTTTGCTGTCTTAAATAAAAGCCCTGGAATGAGTAGGTTTGTCCAAACGTTTGACTGGTACTGTATGTGTTGCCACCCTAGTACCATGCGCTACTCATAAAGCACATTATCTTATATTATTCATAAAGCACATTAACTTATATTATTCATAAAGCACATTAACTTATATTATTCAAAAACATAAAATAACGTTAAATGTGTATTTTTATACTGTGATATGATATTTGGTCCATATCGCCCAGCCCTATGGTGTATTTTTATACTGTGATATGATATTTGGTCCATATCGCCCTATGGTGTATTATTATACTGTGATATGATATTTGGTCCATATCGCCCAGCCCTATGGTGTATTATTATACTGTGATATGATATTTGGTCCATATCGCCCTATGGTGTATTATTATACTGTGATATGATATTTGGTCCATATCGCCCTATGGTGTGTTATTATACTGTGACATGATATTTGGTCCATATCGCCCTATGGTGTATTATTATACTGTAATATGATATTTGGTCCATATCGCCCTATGGTGTATTATTATACTGTAATATGATATTTGGTCCATATCGCCCTATGGTGTATTATTATACTGTGATATGATATTTGGTCCATATCGCCCTATGGTGTATTATTATACTGTGATATGATATTTGGTCCATATCGCCCTATGGTGTATTATTATACTGTGATATGATATTTGGTCCATATCGCCCTATGGTGTGTTATTATACTGTGATATGATATTTGGTCCATATCGCCCTATGGTGTATTATTATACTGTGATATGATATTTGGTCCATATCGCCCAGCCCTATGGTGTGTTATTATACTGTGATATGATATTTGGTCCATATCGCCCTATGGTGTATTATTATACTGTCCTTCTGTAGCTCAGTTGGTAGAGCATGGCGCTTGTAACGCCAGGGTAGTGGGCCAGGGTAGTGGGTTCGATCCCCGGGACCACCCATACGTAGAATGTATGCACACATGACTGTAAGTCGCTTTGGATAAAAGCGTCTGCTAAATGGCATATACATATACTATACTGGTCCATATCGCCCTATGGTGTATTATTATACTGTGATATGATATTTGGTCCATATCGCCCTATGATGTATTATTATACTGTGATATGATATTTGGTCCATATCACCCAGCCCTATGGTGTATTATTATACTGTGATATGATATTTGGTCCATATCGCCCTATGGTGTGTTATTATACTGTAATATGATATTTGGTCCATATCGCCCTATGGTGTATTATTATACTGTAATATGATATTTGGTCCATATCACCCTATGGTGTGTTATTATACTGTGACATGATATTTGGTCCATATCACCCTATGGTGTATTATTATACTGTGATATGATATTTGGTCCATATCGCCCAGCCCTATGGTGTATTATTATACTGTAATATGATATTTGGTCCATATCGCCCAGCCCTATGGTGTATTATTATACTGTGATGATATTTGGTCCATATCACCCTACGGTGTGTTATTATACTGTGATGATATTTGGTCCATATCGCCCTATGGTGTATTATTATACTGTAATATGATATTTGGTCCATATCGCCCTATGGTGTATTATTATACTGTGATGATATTTGGTCCATATCGCCCTATGGTGTGTTATTATACTGTGACATGATATTTGGTCCATATCGCCCAGCCCTATGGTGTATTATTATACTGTGATGCTATTTGGTCCATATCGCCCTATGGTGTATTTTTAGACGGTCAGGGGACAACAGTGGGAGCATTTCACCAGCCACGATGGCAGACGGTCAGGGGACAACAGTGGGAGCATTTCACCAGCCACGATGGCAGACGGTCAGGGGACAACAGTGGGAGCATTTCACCAGCCACAATGGCAGACGGTCAGGGGACAACAGAGGGAGCATTTCACCAGCCACGATGGCAGACGGTCAGGGGACAACAGTGGGAGCATTTCACTCGTATTTGTGAATAAAATAGTCAAGTATGATCACATGTATAGCTAAATAAATGCTGCAGTAGCAGTTATAAAGTATTTCTGCCATTTTGTTAAATAGCTGGTAAATGAATGGCACAAAAACTATATCCCACCTCGCGCTGCAACACAGCCTGGCTGGGTGCCGAGTGAGACATTCATTTATAGAAGGCATAAAAGTTGAGTCTAATTTACTCAAAACTAAAGTCCACTGAAGTGAGACTGTCCTCATGTTTCTTGGCTACTTAGATTTTGTTCACATGCTCAAGTGTTACGGTTTTTGGTGTAAATGTTTTATATTGGCTAGTAAAAATCTGCGTGGCTGGTAGATCTGCCCCAGTGGCTGGTAGATCTGCCCCAGAGGCTGGTGGATCTGCCCCAGAGGCTGGTGGATCTGCCACAGAGGCTGGTGGATCTGCCACAGAGGCTGGTGGATCTGCCACAGAGGCTGGTGGACCAAAAATGTAGCTTCAGGCCCTGCAAACACAAACACACACACGTAAGACCTTACACACTGGTGTCCCCCTGGCTGCGGGTGTGGTACATCCGTCGCCCTGCAGTCTTCCCGCTCCGCAGCGCCACCGCTGGCAGCTCCATGAAATAACAGCTGAACTGCTGGATGTTGCTGGAATAGAAAAAGCTTCTTAACACCCAGCCCAGCCTCTCTTCCCCCCCCAGCCCAGCCTCTCTTCCCCCCCCAGCCCAGCCTCTCTTCCCCCCCCAGCCCAGAGGCTGGCCACACAACAGAGGCCATATAGAGGCCAGAACCAGAGCCTTAAGCCACACAGCTCACCTGAGTTCCAAACAGGGACCATAATGGGCCTTGGCTCACTTGAGGGACTCACCCGAGAGACTTACCTAAGCCTAACCACCACTCACCCGAGAGACTTACCTAAGCCTAACCACCACTCACCCGAGAGACTTACCTAAGCCTAACCACCACTCACCCGAGAGACTTACCTAAGCCTAACCACCACTCACCCGAGAGACTTACCTAAGCCTAACCACCACTCACCCGAGAGACTTACCTAAGCCTAACCACCACTCACCCGAGAGACTTACCTAAGCCTAACCACCACTCACCCGAGAGACTTACCTAAGCCTAACCACCACTCACCCGAGAGACTTACCTAAGCCTAACCACCACTCACCCGAGAGACTTACCTAAGCCTAACCACCACTCACCCGAGAGACTTACCTAAGCCTAACCACCACTCACCCGAGAGACTTACCTAAGCCTAACCACCACTCACCTGAGAGACTTACCTAAGCCTAACCACAACTCACCTGAGGGACTTACCGGAGACACTTACCTAAACCTAACCACAACTCACCTGAAGGACTTACCTGAGAGACTGCAGGATGGCGTTCATAAAGCATGTGTTGCCTAGGTTACGTAATCCCATGGCAGAGAGAGCGGAGGCCCCACCCTGAGAGGAAGGAGAGAGACCATAGCTGAGCCATTATGAAGCAACAGTGCACAGACAAGGAAACTGCCATTCCTCTATTAGAAGGGTTAAAGAAGTTGGGGCAGCCATCATAATTATTCGCCTACCTCCTTATGCCTTTTGCACACATTGTATATAGACTCCCCCTTTTTTTTCTACTGTGTTATTGACTTGTTAATTGTTTACTCCATGTGTAACTCTGTTGTCTGTTCACACTGCTATGCTTTATCTTGGCCAGGTCGCAGTTGCAAATGACAACTTGTTCTCAACTAGCCTACCTGGTTAAATAAAGGTTAAAAAAAAATCTACATCAGTTAGACTGTGTTTAGAGAACAGTCAGTCTGGGGCCTACATCAGCTAGAGTGTGTTTAGAGAACAGTCAGTCTGGGGCCTACATCAGCTAGACTGTGTTTAGAGAACAGTCAGTCTGGGGCCTACATCAGCTAGACTGTGTTTAGAGAACAGTCAGTCTGGGGCCTACATCAGCTAGACTGTGTTTAGAGAACAGTCAGTCTGGGGTCTACATCAGCTAGACTGTGTTTAGAGAACAGTCAGTCTGGGGTCTACATCAGATAGAGTGTTTAGAGAACAGTCAGTCTGGGGTCTACATCAGCTAGAGTGTTTAGAGAACAGTCAGTCTGGGGCCTACATCAGCTAGAGTGTTTAGAGAACAGTCAGTCTGGGGCCTACATCAGCTAGAGTGTTTAGAGAACAGTCAGTCTGGGGCCTACATCAGCTAGAGTGTTTAGAGAACAGTCAGTCTGGGGCCTACATCAGCTAGAGTGTTTAGAGAACAGTCAGTCTGGGGCCTACATCAGCTAGAGTGTGTTTAGAGAACAGTCAGTCTGGGGTCTACATCAGCTAGAGTGTTTAGAGAACAGTCAGTCTGGGGCCTACATCAGCTAGAGTGTTTAGAGAACAGTCAGTCTGGGGCCTACATCAGCTAGAGTGTTTAGAGAACAGTCAGTCTGGGGCCTACATCAGCTAGAGTGTTTAGAGAACAGTCAGTCTGGGGCCTACATCAGCTAGAGTGTTTAGAGAACAGTCAGTCTGGGGCCTACATCAGCTAGAGTGTGTTTAGAGAACAGTCAGTCTGGGGCCTACATCAGCTAGAGTGTGTTTAGAGAACAGTCAGTCTGGGGCCTACATCAGCTAGACTGTGTTTAGAGAACAGTCAGTCTGGGGCCTACATCAGCTAGACTGTGTTTAGAGAACAGTCAGTCTGGGGCCTACATCAGCTAGACTGTGTTTAGAGAACAGTCAGTCTGGGGCCTACATCAGCTAGACTGTGTTTAGAGAACAGTCAGTCTGGGGCCTATCTGCACGTCGCTCCAACGGGTAGTATAACTTTTTCATTATATTTCATTATATCACAACGGTTTGATTTGTCTTATCTTAGCAAATTCTTCTCAGCTAGCTACATAGCCGTCTTTGTATCAAAGATAATTGCGTAATTATCGTATTTCGCCGTCCTAACGTAGTCTTCACTAGCCAGCTAGCTAACGTCCACTGATTAGCTGCACTGGAGAAACTATCACACTCAACTGAACGACTTGATTAGTTTAGTGTTAGCTAGCTACATAGCTGTCTTTGCTGTCTTCGTATCATCGTATCCAAGATAATTGTGTTGTTTAGGTTTAGAGTGTGTAGTCTTAGAGTGATTATCTTAATTTACTGAGGTTAGCTAGCCAGCTATTTGTCGTCCTTAACGTAGGTGACTCTGCTAGCTAGCCAACAGCTAGCCAACGCTAGCCAACGTCTTCTGTATAGAACTCAACTACCCGGTCGCACTCACAGGTAGTATCACATTTTCACTTCATTTCATTACAGTACAACGGTTTGATTTGTTTGATCGTAGCTAGCTACTTAGCTAGCTACATAGCAGTCTTTGTATCAAAGATAATTGTGTAGTCTAGAGCGATTTTCTAGGTTCGCTAGCCATCTATTGTCGTTCTTTTAACGCAACGTAACGTAAACAACACTGCTAGCTAGCCTGCTAGCCCCGAATAGCAACACTGCAGAAACTATTACACTCAACGGAACGACTTGATTAGTGTAGTGTCAACAACGCACCCACTGCCAGCTGGCCTACTTCAGCAGTACTGTATCATTTTAATCATTTTAGTCAATAAGATTCTTGCTACGTAGCTTAACTTTCTGAACATTCGAGACGTGTAGTCCACTTGTCATTCCAATCTCCTTTGCATTAGCGTAGCCTTTTCTGTAGCCTGTCAACTATGTGTCTGTTTATCCCTGTTCTCTCCTCTCTGCACAGACCATACAAACGCTCCTCACCGCGTGGCCGCGGCCACCCTACTCTGGTGGTCCCAGCGCGCACGACCCACGTGGAGTTCCAGGTCTCCGGTAGCCTCTGGAACTGCCAATCTGCGGTCAACAAGGCAGAGTTCATCTCAGCCTATGCCTCCCTCCAGTCCCTCGACTTCTTGGCACTGACGGAAACATGGATCACCACAGACAACACTGCTACTCCTACTGCTCTCTCTTCGTCCGCCCACGTGTTCTCGCACACCCCGAGAGCGTCTGGTCAGCGGGGTGGTGGCACCGGGATCCTCATCTCTCCCAAGTGGTCATTCTCTCTTTCTCCCCTTACCCATCTGTCTATCGCCTCCTTTGAATTCCATGCTGTCACAGTTACTAGCCCTTTCAAGCTTAACATCCTTATCATTTATCGCCCTCCAGGTTCCCTCGGAGAGTTCATCAATGAGCTTGATGCCTTGATAAGCTCCTTTCCTGAGGACGGCTCACCTCTCACAGTTCTGGGCGACTTTAACCTCCCCACGTCTACCTTTGACTCTTTCCTCTCTGCCTCCTTTCCACTCCTCTCCTCTTTTGACCTCACCCTCTCACCTTCCCCCTACTCACAAGGCAGGCAATACGCTCGACCTCATCTTTACTAGATGCTGTTCTTCCACTAACCTCATTGCAACTCCCCTCCAAGTCTCCGACCACTGCCTTGTATCCTTTTCCCTCTCGCTCTCATCCAACACCTCCCACACTGCCCCTACTCGGATGGTATCGCGCCGTCCCAACCTTCGCTCTCTCTCCCCCGCTACTCTCTCCTCTTCCATCCTATCATCTCTTCCCTCCGCTCAAACCTTCTCCCACCTATCTCCGGATTCTGCCTCCTCAACCCTCCTCTCCTCCCTCTCTGCATCCCTTGACTCTCTATGTCCCCTATCCTCCAGGCCGGCTCGGTCCTCCCCTCCCGCTCCGTGGCTCGATGACTCATTGCGAGCTCACAGAACAGGGCTCCGGGCAGCCGAGCGGAAATGGAGGAAAACTCGCCTCCCTGCGGACCTGGCATCCTTTCACTCCCTCCTCTCTACATTTTCCTCCTCTGTCTCTGCTGCTAAAGCCACTTTCTACCACGCTAAATTCCAAGCATCTGCCTCTAACCCTAGGAAGCTCTTTGCCACCTTCTCCTCCCTCCTGAATCCTCCGCCCCCTCCCCCCTCCTCCCTCTCTGCAGATGACTTCGTCAACCATTTTGAAAAGAAGGTCGACGACATCCGATCCTCGTTTGCTAAGTCAAACGACACCGCTGGTTCTGCTCACACTGCCCTACCCTGTGCTCTGACCTCTTTCTCCCCTCTCTCTCCAGATGAAATCTCGCGTCTTGTGACGGCCGGCCGCCCAACAACCTGCCCGCTTGACCCTATCCCCTCCTCTCTTCTCCAGACCATTTCCGGAGACCTTCTCCCTTACCTCACCCCGCTCATCAACTCATCCCTGACCGTTGGCTACGTCCCTTCCGTCTTCAAGAGAGCGAGAGTTGCACCCCTTCTGAAAAAACCTACACTCGATCCCTCCGATGTCAACAATTACAGACCAGTATCCCTTCTTTCTTTTCTCTCCAAAACTCTTGAACGTGCCGTCCTTGGCCAGCTCTCCCGCTATCTCTCTCTGAATGACCTTCTTGATCCAAATCAGTCAGGTTTCAAGACTAGTCATTCAACTGAGACTGCTCTCCTCTGTATCACGGAGGCGCTCCGCACTGCTAAAGCTAACTCTCTCTCCTCTGCTCTCATCCTTCTAGATCTATCGGCTGCCTTCGATACTGTGAACCATCAGATCCTCCTCTCCACCCTCTCCGAGTTGGGCATCTCCGGCGCGGCCCACGCTTGGATTGCGTCCTACCTGACAGGTCGCTCCTACCAGGTGGCGTGGCGAGAATCTGTCTCCTCACCACGCGCTCTCACCACTGGTGTCCCCCAGGGCTCTGTTCTTGGCCCTCTCCTATTCTCGCTATACACCAAGTCACTTGGCTCTGTCATAACCTCACATGGTCTCTCTTATCATTGCTATGCAGACGACACACAATTAATCTTCTCCTTTCCCCCTTCTGATGACCAGGTGGCGAATCGCATCTCTGCATGTCTGGCAGACATATCAGTGTGGATGACGGATCACCACCTCAAGCTGAACCTCGGCAAGACGGAGCTGCTCTTCCTCCCGGGGAAGGACTGCCCGTTCCATGATCTCGCCATCACGGTTGACAACTCCATTGTGTCCTCCTCCCAGAGCGCCAAGAACCTTGGCGTGATCCTGGACAACACCCTGTCGTTCTCAACTAACATCAAGGCGGTGGCCCGTTCCTGTAGGTTCATGCTCTACAACATCCGCAGAGTACGACCCTGCCTCACACAGGAAGCGGCGCAGGTCCTAATCCAGGCACTTGTCATCTCCCGTCTGGATTACTGCAACTCGCTGTTGGCTGGGCTCCCTGCCTGTGCCATTAAACCCCTTCAACTCATCCAGAACGCCGCAGCCCGTCTGGTGTTCAACCTTCCCAAGTTCTCTCACGTCACCCCGCTCCTCCGTTCTCTCCACTGGCTTCCAGTTGAAGCTCGCATCCGCTACAAGACCATGGTGCTTGCCTACGGAGCTGTGAGGGGAACGGCACCTCAGTACCTCCAGGCTCTGATCAGGCCCTACACCCAAACAAGGGCACTGCGTTCATCCACCTCTGGCCTGCTCGCCTCCCTACCACTGAGGAAGTACAGCTCCCGCTCAGCCCAGTCAAAACTGTTCGCTGCCCTGGCCCCCCAATGGTGGAACAAACTCCCTCACGACGCCAGGACAGCGGAGTCAATCACCACCTTCCGGAGACACCTGAAACCCCACCTCTTTAAGGAATACCTAGGATAGGATAAGTAATCCCTCTCACCCCCCTTAAGTTTTAGATGCACTATTGTAAAGTGACTGTCCCACTGGATGTCATAAGGTGAATGCACCAATTTGTAAGTCGCTCTGGATAAGAGCGTCTGCTAAATGACTTAAATGTAAATGTAAATGATGCCTACATCAGCTAGACTGTGTTTAGAGAACAGTCAGTCTGGGGCCTACATCAGCTAGACTGTGTTTAAAGAACAGTCAGTCTGGGGCCTACATCAGCTAGACTGTGTTTAGAGAACAGTCAGTCTGGGGCCTACATCAGCTAGACTGTGTTTAGAGAACAGTCAGTCTGGGGCCTACATCAGCTAGACTGTGTTTAGAGAACAGTCAGTCTGGGGCCTACATCAGCTAGACTGTGTTTAGAGAACAGTCAGTCTGGGGCCTACATCAGCTAGACTGTGTTTAGAGAACAGTCAGTCTGGGGCCTACATCAGCTAGACTGTGTTTAGAGAACAGTCAGTCTGGGGCCTACATCAGCTAGACTGTGTTTAGAGAACAGTCATTCTGGGGTCTACATCAGCAAGACTGTGTTTAGAGAACAGTCAGTCTGGGGTCTACATCAGCAAGACTGTGTTTAGAGAACAGTCAGTCTGGGGCCTACATCAGCTAGACTGTGTTTAGAGAACAGTCAGTCTGGGGCCTACATCAGCTAGACTGTGTTTAGAGAACAGTCAGTCTGGGGCCTACATCAGCTAGACTGTGTTTAGAGAACAGTCAGTCTGGGGCCTACATCAGCTAGACTGTGTTTAGAGAACAGTCAGTCTGGGGCCTACATCAGCTAGACTGTGTTTAGAGAACAGTCAGTCTGGGGTCTACATCAGCAAGACTGTGTTTAGAGAACAGTCAGTCTGGGGTCTACATCAGCAAGACTGTGTTTAGAGAACAGTCAGTCTGGGGTCTACATCAGCAAGACTGTCATTGTCGTCTAGCCCAGAGCTCTGCTGACAGAGACTGAGCCTGTACTGCACATTTCAACAAAGACATTCCATCTATACCCTGCAGTATGTTGTCAAACTCAGCAGTTTAAATGGAATTGAAGAAGTTAATAACAAGCTTGTCAGGGTCTATAAACTGGTAGCCATTTGGGTTGTCAGTCTATAAACTGGTAGCCATTTGGGTTGTCAGTCTATAAACTGGTAGCCATCTGGGTTGTTGCGATATTACGGTAATATCATTGATGACCGACAGCCATCGTCGATGGTGACGACATTGTGATGTGACAGACAATAGTCTAACCTATTCGATTGGCTATTTGCTGTCCAATCAGAAAAGATTGTCTATGCATCAGAGACGGAGAAATAGAAACAAACTATTCATGTATTTTAATGTAACACTTTAAAAACGTACGCTATATTCCCTTTTCCCATTTGATTGGCTATGAATATGACTACTCATTGGTTTATGACTGCATGGCTTTCTCCAGATCAAACTGTGGGACCCATCTCAGCCAAAAAAGTTGACTCAAGATAGCCTGGATAAGAGCGTCTGCTAAATGACTTAAATGTAAATGTAAATAGCCAAAAAGCACCTGGATGATCATTAAAACTCTCGGAAGAATATTCTACGGACAGAAGAGTCAAAAGTATAACATTTTTGACGACATGAGTCCCATTATGCCTGGTGAAAAACCAAACGCTGCATTCCACAGGAAGAATCTTATAGCAACGGTAACGCATGGTGGTGGTGGTAGTGTGATGGTTTGGGGTCCAGCATGGTGGTGGTAGTGTGATGGTTTGGGGTCCAGCATGGTGGTGGTAGTGTGATGGTTTGGGGTCCAGCATGGTGGTGGTAGTGTGATGGTTTGAGGAGGCTTTGCTGCCTCAGGACCTGGATGACTTAACAGAAGGAACCATGAATTCTGCTCTGTATAAGAGAATGTCAATCCATCAGTCTGGGAGGTGATGCTGAAGCCAGCTGGGTCATGCAGCAAGACAATGATCCAAAACAATTAAGTCCAAATTAAAATGGTTAAGAAGCAACAAATTTGAAGTTTAGGAACGGCTTAGTCAAAGTCCAGACCTAACCCCAATATAGATGTTGTGGCAGGACATGAATCGACCAGTTCATGATTGAAAACCAACAAATGTTGCCGAGTTAAAGCAGTTCTGCATGGAAGAGTTGGCCACAATTCCTTCAGAGACATGAGACTGATCAACAACTACAGGAAGTGTCTGGTTGGTCCACGACGACAGGAAGTGTCTGGTTGGAGTCATTGCAGCTAAAGGTGGAACAACCAGTTATTGACTAAGTGGGCAATTACTTTTCCACACAGGGGCATTGGGTGCTGCAATTACTTTTTCCACACAGGGGCATTGGGTGCTGCAATTACTTTTTCCACACAGGGGCATTGGGTGCTGCAATTACTTTTTCCACACAGGGGCATTGGGTGCTGCAATTACTTTTTCCACACAGGGGCATTGGGTGCTGCAATTACTGCAATTTTTTCCACACAGGGGCATTGGGTGCTGCAATTACTTTTTCCACACAGGGGCATTGGGTGCTGCAATTACTTTTTCCACACAGGGGCATTGGGTGCTGCAATTACTTTTTCCACACAGGGGCATTGGGTGCTGCAATTACTTTTTCCACACAGGGGCATTGGGTGCTGCAATTACTTTTTCCACACAGGGGCATTGGGTGCTGCAATTACTTTTTCCACACAGGGGCATTGGGTGCTGCAATTACTTTTTCCACACAGGGGCATTGGGTGCTGCAATTACTTTTTCCACACAGGGGCATTGGGTGCTGCAATTACTTTTTCCACACAGGGGCATTGGGTGCTGCAATTACTTTTTCCACACAGGGGCATTGGGTGCTGCAATTACTTTTTCCACACAGGGGCATTGGGTGCTGCAATTACTTTTTCCACACAGGGGCATTGGGTGCTGCAATTACTTTTTCCACACAGGGGCATTGGGTGCTGCAATTACTTTTTCCACACAGGGGCATTGGGTGCTGCAATTACTTTTTCCACACAGGGGCATTGGGTGCTGCAATTACTTTTTCCACACAGGGGCATTGGGTGCTGCAATTACTTTTTCCACACAGGGGCATTGGGTGCTGCAATTACTTTTTCCACACAGGGGCATTGGGTGCTGCAATTACTTTTTCCACACAGGGGCATTGGGTGCTGCAATTACTTTTTCCACACAGGGGCATTGGGTGCTGCAATTACTTTTTCCACACAGGGGCATTGGGTGCTGCAATTACTTTTTCCACACAGGGGCATTGGGTGCTGCAATTACTTTTTCCACACAGGGGCATTGGGTGCTGCAGGGGCATTGGGTGCTTACTTTTTCCACACAGGGGCATTGGGTGCTGCAATTACTTTTTCCACACAGGGGCATTGGGTGCTGCAATTACTTTTTCCACACAGGGGCATTGGGTGCTGCAATTACTTTTTCCACACAGGGGCATTGGGTGCTGCAATTACTTTTTCCACACAGGGGCATTGGGTGCTGCAATTACTTTTTCCACACAGGGGCATTGGGTGCTGCAATTACTTTTTCCACACAGGGGCATTGGGTGCTGCAATTACTTTTTCCACACAGGGGCATTGGGTGCTGCAATTACTTTTTCCACACAGGGGCATTGGGTGCTGCAATTACTTTTTCCACACAGGGGCATTGGGTGCTGCAATTACTTTTTCCACACAGGGGCATTGGGTGCTGCAATTACTTTTTCCACACAGGGGCATTGGGTGCTGCAATTACTTTTTCCACACAGGGGCATTGGGTGCTGCAATTACTTTTTCCACACAGGGGCATTGGGTGCTGCAATTACTTTTTCCACACAGGGGCATTGGGTGCTGCAATTACTTTTTCCACACAGGGGCATTGGGTGCTGCAATTACTTTTTCCACACAGGGGCATTGGGTGCTGCAATTACTTTTTCCACACAGGGGCATTGGGTGCTGCAATTACTTTTTCCACACAGGGGCATTGGGTGCTGCAATTACTTTTTCCACACAGGGGCATTGGGTGCTGCAATTACTTTTTTCCACACAGGGGCATTGGGTGCTGCAATTACTTTTTCCACACAGGGGCATTGGGTGCTGCAATTACTTTTTCCACACAGGGGCATTGGGTGCTGCAATTACTTTTTCCACACAGGGGCATTGGGTGCTGCAATTACTTTTTCCACACAGGGGCATTGGGTGCTGCAATTACTTTTTCCACACAGGGGCATTGGGTGCTGCAATTACTTTTTCCACACAGGGGCATTGGGTGCTGCAATTACTTTTTCCACACAGGGGCATTGGGTGCTGCAATTACTTTTTCCACACAGGGGCATTGGGTGCTGCAATTACTTTTTCCACACAGGGGCATTGGGTGCTGCAATTACTTTTTCCACACAGGGGCATTGGGTGCTGCAATTACTTTTTCCACACAGGGGCATTGGGTGCTGCAATTACTTTTTCCACACAGGGGCATTGGGTGCTGCAATTACTTTTTCCACACAGGGGCATTGGGTGCTGCAATTACTTTTTCCACACAGGGGCATTGGGTGCTGCAATTACTTTTTTATTTAAATAAATATATATCATTGTTGTTTTATTTGTTCACTCAGGTTCCCTTTATCTATTAGGTGTTGGTTAACATTCAGTATCAAAAATCAGCGAAAGTAGAGAAAATGATTAAAGGGGGCAATACTTTACTAACAGACGGAATTATTTTAAGGACAAACCGAGGATAATTTAGCCATTTGATTTAGAATTTTTAAACATGAAGGATCAAAAAGTATTAAATATGTATTATTATCTATTAGCCCATAGAAACACTCTGCATTACAGAGTCACTACATCCTATAAAACAATCTAAAGGAAGTTTGTTCTGAAGTGTCTGTATTTGGAGAGATATAAGATCAGGAAACATCTCATTTTACATCTGGCAAATAAAACCAACCAATCGTGGAACACTCACATTGTCCTTCAACAGTTTACTGGTAGGAGAGTTGCTTTCCAGAAGTTTCCTCTTTGTCCGTCTGTCAACAGCCAGCGGAGAGCTGTAGGAGATCAATAACATTCAGTCTCAACTGACAAAAACACTGCGTTATAATTAAGCAATAATACCCGAGGGGGTGTGGTATATGGTCAATATACCACGGCCAAGGGCTGATGTTACGCACGACTCAACGCGGAGTGCCTGAATACAGCCCTTAACCGTGGTTTGTTGGTCACATACCACAAACCCCTGAGGTGCCTTATTGCTATTATAAACTGGTTACCAATGTAATTAGAGCTGTAAAAATACATGTTATGTCATAACCGTAGTATACGGTCTGATATACCATGGCTGTCAGCCAATCAGCATTCAGGGTCGAACCACCCAGTTCATAATGTAAATTATATCAGTTAGACGAGAGCTTCTCTGTCTGTCAACAGCCAATGGAGAACTGGAAGACATACAGTGCATGCAGAAAGGATCGTTTTCACCCCTCAATCTACACTATGACAAAGCAAAAACTGATTTATTTGTAAATTTATTACAAAATATTACATTTACACAAGTTCTCAGACCCTTTGCTCAGTACTTTGTTGAAGCACCTTTGGCAGCAATTACAGACTCAAGTCTTCTTGGTTATGACGCTACAAGCTCGGCACACCTGTATTTGGGGAGTTTCTCCCATTCTTCTCTGCAGATCCTCTCCAGCTCTGTCAGGTTGGATGGGGAGCGTCACTGCACAGCTATTTTCAGGTCTCCAGAGATGCTCGATCGGGTTTAAGTCTGGGCCACTCAAGGACATTTAGACTTGTCCCGAAGCCACTTCTGCGTTGTCTTGGGTGTGTGCTTAGGGTCGTTGTCCTGTCGGAAGGTGAACCTTCACCCCAGTCTGAGGTCCGAGGGCTCTGGAGCAGGTTTCCATCAAAGATCACTGAACTTTGCTCCGTTCATCTTTCCCTCGATCCTGACTAGTCTCCCAGTCCCTGCTGCTGCAGTCCCCACTGCATGAACTGCCACCACCATGCTTCACCGTAGGGATGCTGCCACCACCATGCTTCACCGTAGGGATGGTGCCAGGTTTCCTCCAGATGTGACACTTGGCATTCAGGCCAAAGAGATCAATCTTGGTTTCATCCGACAAGAAAGTTGTTTCTCAAGGTCAGAGTCACTTTCAGGGCCTTTTGGCAAACTCCAAGCGGGCTGTCATGTGCTTTTTACTGAGAAGTGGTTTCCATCTGGCCACTCTACCATAAAGGCCTGATAGGTGGAGTACTGCAGAGATGGGAGAACCTTCCAGAAGGACACCCATCTCCACAGAGGAACTCTGGAGCTCTGTCAATTACCATTGGGTTCTTGGTCACCTTCCTGACCAAGGCCCTTCTCCCCCAATTGCTCAGTTTGAAAGATTCTTGGTGGTTCCACACTTCTTCCATTTATGAATATTGGATGCCAGTGTGTTCTTGGGGACCTTCAGTGCTACATAAATGTTTTGCTACTCTTCCCCAGATCTGTGCCTCGACACAATCCTGTCTCGGAGCTCTACGGTCAATTCCTTCGACCTCATGGCTTGGTTTTTGCTCTGACATACACTGTCAACTGTGGTACCTTTATATAGACAGGTGTGTGCCTTTCCAAATCATGTCCAATCAATTGAATTTACCACCGGTGGACTCCAAGTTGTAGAACCGTCGAGGATGGTGAATAGAAACAGGATGCACCTGAACTCAATTTCAAGTCTCTTAGCAAAGTGTCTGAATACTTGAATAAAAAGATGTTTTTTTAAATATTGAATATAGCTGCAAAAATATATAATAAAGACAGATGTCCACTCTGGAACACATTCCTCGTCTACTTTCCTTCGTAGAATTTAAAAAGCATTTCTAGCTAGATACCATTTGTAACTGTGACGTGAGAGTCTGTCAGTCACCGTCTGTCCTCCTGCAGTTGTTATTTATACTTCAGAATAAATGTCCCACAAGCGGTGGGAGTTCAATCATTACACAAAGGCCAGTATTCATTGGGCTTTTAATTTGAATAACAAATACTTAACAAATAAGTTTACTATCGCAAACTCGTCGCCGCTCCCGAGCCCGTTGGGGAGTTGCAGCAAATGACAAGCAAATGGCAAATGACAAGACATTGTAGGGTCATCCTGCTAATGAATACTCACTTGTCCAGACTCCGTAGATGCTCTCTCACCTTCTGCACATGTCCTAGCTTGGTGTCGTTCACTACGAAGTCATCACACCTGTAACTACAGAGAGAGAGAGAGAGAGGTCAACGCCACACCTGTGAATACAGAGAGAGAGAGAGAGAGAGAGGTCTGGCTGTATACAGTAGAGTCACTATGCTGTAATAAGTACGCAAGGGCCAAGACGTTTCTGAATCCTGAAGCCACAGTTCTTCTGTGGACAGACCAGGTGGTCCACTCACCAGAAGAGACTGTAGCTGCTACAGACCAGGTGGTCCACTCACCAGAAGAGACTGTAGCTGCTACAGACCAGGTGGTCCACTCACCAGAAGAGACTGTAGCTGCTACAGACCAGGTGGTCCACTCACCAGAAGAGACTGTAGCTGCTACAGACCAGGTGGTCCACTCACCAGAAGAGACTGTAGCTGCTACAGACCAGGTGGTCCACTCACCAGAAGAGACTGTAGCTGCTACAGACCAGGTGGTCCACTCACCAGAAGAGACTGTAGCTGCTACAGACCAGGTGGTCCACTCACCAGAAGAGACTGTAGCTGCTACAGACCAGGTGGCCCACTCACCAGAAGAGACTGTAGCTGCTACAGACCAGGTGGCCCACTCACCAGAAGAGACTGTAGCTGCTGCAGTCCATGCAGACCAGGTGGTCCACTCACCAGAAGAGACTGTAGCTGCTGCAGTCCATGCAGACCAGGTGGCCCACTCACCAGAAGAGACTGTAGCTGCTACAGACCAGGTGGTCCACTCACCAGAAGAGACTGTAGCTGCTACAGACCAGGTGGTCCACTCACCAGAAGAGACTGTAGCTGCTACAGACCAGGTGGTCCACTCACCAGAAGAGACTGTAGCTGCTGCAGTCCATGCAGACCAGGTGGTCCACTCACCAGAAGAGACTGTAGCTGCTGCAGTCCATGCAGACCAGGTGGCCCACTCACCAGAAGAGACTGTAGCTGCTGCAGACCAGGTGGTCCACTCACCAGAAGAGACTGTAGCTGCTGCAGACCAGGTGGCCCACTCACCAGAAGAGACTGTAGCTGCTACAGGCCAGGTGGTCCACTCACCAGAAGAGACTGTAGCTGCTACAGGCCAGGTGGTCCACTCACCAGAAGAGACTGTAGCTGCTACATACCAGGTGGTTCACTCACCAGAAGAGACTGTAGCTGCTACAGACCAGGTGGTTCACTCACCAGAAGAGACTGTAGCTGCTACAGGCCAGGTGGTCCACTCACCAGAAGAGACTGTAGCTGCTGCAGTCCATGCAGACCAGGTGGTCCACTCACCAGAAGAGACTGTAGCTGCTACAGACCAGGTGGCCCACTCACCAGAAGAGACTGTAGCTGCTACAGACCAGGTGGCCCACTCACCAGAAGAGACTGTAGCTGCTACAGACCAGGTGGTCCACTCACCAGAAGAGACTGTAGCTGCTACAGACCAGGTGGTCCACTCACCAGAAGAGACTGTAGCTGCTACAGACCAGGTGGTCCACTCACCAGAAGAGACTGTAGCTGCTACAGACCAGGTGGTCCACTCACCAGAAGAGACTGTAGCTGCTACAGACCAGGTGGTCCACTCACCAGAAGAGACTGTAGCTGCTACAGACCAGGTGGTCCACTCACCAGAAGAGACTGTAGCTGCTACAGACCAGGTGGTCCATTCACCAGAAGAGACTGTAGCTGCTACAGACCAGGTGGTCCACTCACCAGAAGAGACTGTAGCTGCAACAGACCAGGTGGCCCACTCACCAGAAGAGACTGTAGCTGCTACAGACCAGGTGGCCCACTCACCAGAAGAGACTGTAGCTGCTACAGACCAGGTGGTCCACTCACCAGAAGAGACTGTAGCTGCTACAGACCAGGTGGTCCACTCACCAGAAGAGACTGTAGCTGCTGCAGTCCATGCAGACCAGGTGCTGAGCGTTCTTCTCCTGCTCCTCACATCTCTTCTGACCAGTCACCTGACTCTGGCTGTCCTCATAGTGCTGCTTAGCATGAGCATTCACATACCTGGAGAGAGAAAGGTTGACTGCATTAAACACAACACATGCACTCGACTACAGTTTTACATCGGTTAAGGCAATGTCACTTTAGCAATAGTCACATGGACCTTCATACGCATCTAAAAGCTGGAATGGGTCCTGTTGAAATAGATGACAAACTCTCTACCGCAAGTAGCTACAATGATTGCATGTCAATACTAACCTCCCACAATGCACATTGAGACAGGTGAGACATACCCAGGGACTTTTGTTTGACCTGCAAACTAGAGAGAAGAAGAGACGTTAAACGCTATGTAAGGACATTCATAGCTATCAAACCGTTCTTCGCCATATGTAGGGTTTTCAGAGGTTACATTGGCCCACATTTGGCTCCGTATGAACCAGTGTTATCCCCACGATGCGTATTAAAGTACTGGCGAGATATATATATTTTTTATTTTATGCATTTCAATTGATTGACTTCCTTG
The DNA here is from genome assembly GCF_021184085.1 of Oncorhynchus gorbuscha. Taxonomy (NCBI): domain Eukaryota; kingdom Metazoa; phylum Chordata; class Actinopteri; order Salmoniformes; family Salmonidae; genus Oncorhynchus; species Oncorhynchus gorbuscha. Next base: position 1,370,892 of record NC_060178.1, read on the forward strand.
TATGAACGATCTATGAAATTTCTACTTGTTGCTTTTATATTTTCTTCAGTGTAAATGTTAACTAGCTACAAAGTAGCCTATGCCTACCTGGCAGAATGAGATCCTGATTATTGTACAAGCTGTGTGTGCCTCCAGTTCATGAAATACGCTTCCTCCCCACCAGTTAGGCTCACACAGGTTTTCGGATTTCGGATCATGATAGATCGCTAAATTAGAGCAGGTGATCACTTTTCCCGACTGTCTCGGTAAATAAGCGATGTAACGTGGAGATATGTGGTTGGGGACAAGATGGTCGGAGTGAGTGGTCACATTAAACTGAGCTCCTGAACTTTAAAGTCAATTCAAGCCATAATTTGAGTTTCACGACGAACTCAGTTAAAATCACTTTTTTTTTTTGTCTTTAAAAAATAAAAATAATAGTTTGATGGTTTGGGTTGTAAATGCTTTTGTCCAAGACAAAAGTTTATCTAGAATCATTTACCCAAGTCAGGCACTTTATATTCTTAATAACCTAAATAAAATAAGTCAATTCTGTTATATTTAGATTTGTTTGGAGGAATTAAACATATTATATTCGGAAATCACAATTAGTGAAAGACTATGATCATGGAGGTTAACAGGCTATTGATTTTCAGTCATTAGTGGGAGCTTTTAGAATTAAATGGTTGAAATGTCTGTCTAATCCTACCTCTGTGTGGTATCATATCCCTAACTGTTTAATAAACTTGGACTTAAATTCCTAATTTTTAATTTAATTTTACCTTTATTTAACCAGGCAAGTCAGTTAAGAACACATTCTTATTTTCAATGACGGCCTGGGAACAGTGGGTTAACTGCCTGTTCAGGGGCAGAACGACAGATGTGTACCTTGTCAGCTCGGGGGGTTTGAACTCGCAACCTTCCGGTTACTAGACCAACACTCTAACCACTAGGCTACCCTGCCGCCCCTTCCACTCTAACCACTAAGCTACCCTGCCACCCCTCCACTCTAACCACTAAGCTACGCTGCCGCCCCTCCTCTCTAACCACTAGGCTAACCTGCCGCCCCTCCACTCTAACCACTAGGCTACCCTGCCGCCCCTCCACTCTAACCACTAGGCTACCCTGTGATTTTGACCCTAGCAAATTAAATGTCAAATTGTTCAAGTTACACCAGCAAATGTCATTTTTCTGGAAAATTATAATCAAGGACAATTTCCCCCCCCACACAAAACATTGATTTGGAATAATATAGTTTAAAAATTAATAGAAAATCCATTTTCAAAGGCCTTTGGTTTGACAAGAGTATTCATTTGGTATCTGATTTGGTAGACAACACTGGTGGAGTTCTTACCATTTGAGGAGTTGGTACATTTCAGGTTAATATTACTCAGAGAGAATATATGAAAGGTTTGCAAAGCAATTCCACTTCCTTTACTTGGACTTATTAAGAACACTTTGTTAGGAGGTTGTTCTCTCTTTTACAAATTAATGAATAAACTTTTTGGATTCAAAAAATGCAACAATAAGTGGATATGATTGGCAGTTAAGTAATTTTTGGTGATTCTAATTATATAATGCTATGGAAGGGACCAACCCATGTTATGGTCAAATGCGACTACCCTTTACCCATTTTTTTTAACATTATTATTCACAAATTTAAATGGGGTGGAAAATGTCCTTATTTTGTAGGGTTTTCTTTCTTCTTCATTGAACTGATAGAATTTTATAAATCCCTCAAACTTGTGAAACTTAAAAAGTTGGAAAAATGATTAGAAGTCATGTCTCATTGCCTTGTATTCATGATGTTCTGGTGTTCTATTACTTCCCCTTCTGATGACCAGGTGGCGAATCGCATCTCTGCATGTCTGGCAGACATATCAGTGTGGATGACGGATCACCACCTCAAGCTGAACCTCGGCAAGACGGAGCTGCTCTTCCTCCCGGGGAAGGACTGCCCGTTCCATGATCTCGCCATCACGGTTGACAACTCCATTGTGTCCTCCTCCCAGAGCGCTAAGAACCTTGGCGTGATCCTGGACAACACCCTGTCGTTCTCAACTAACATCAAGGCGGTGGCCCGTTCCTGTAGGTTCATGCTCTACAACATCCGCAGAGTACGACCCTGCCTCACACAGGAAGCGGCGCAGGTCCTAATCCAGGCACTTGTCATCTCCCGTCTGGTTTACTGCAACTCGCTGTTGGCTGGGCTCCCTGCCTGTGCCATTAAACCCCTACAACTCATCCAGAACGCCGCAGCCCGTCTGGTGTTCAACCTTCCCAAGTTCTCTCACGTCACCCCGCTCCTCCGCTCTCTCCACTGGTTTCCAGTTGAAGCTCGCATCCGCTACAAGACCATGGTGCTTCCCTACGGAGCTGTGAGGGGAACGGCACCTCAGTACCTCCAGGCTCTGATCAGGCCCTACACCCAAACAAGGGCACTGCGTTCATCCACCTCTGGCCTGCTCGCCTCCCTACCACTGAGGAAGTACAGTTCCCGCTCAGCCCAGTCAAAACTGTTCGCTGCTCTGGCCCCCCAATGGTGGAACAAACTCCCTCACGACGCCAGGACAGCGGAGTCAATCACCACCTTCCAGAGACACCTGAAACCCCACCTCTTTAAGGAATACCTAGGATAGGATAAGTATTCCCTCTCACCCCCCCCCCCTTAAAAGATTTAGATGCACTATTGTAAAGTGGCTGTTCCACTGGATGTCATAAGGTGAATGCACTAATTTGTAAGTCGCTCTGGATAAGAGCGTCTACTAAATGACTTAAATGTAATGTAAATGTAATGTAAATGTATTTAATTTGTGTTATTGTATTCACAGGAATGTCCCTGTATTGATGTGTAGTATTGTTATTGTTGCAATAAATAAATAAAAACATGGCGATATGTCCATGTGGGAACACCAACCCCTTAACAATGCGAGTAGTTATTTTTTTTTAAATACGTTTTTGGAAACGCTATGCGTGTTAATGTTTAAGGGCTCTTAAAGACAACTCGACCGGGTCAGAAGATACTATCAAAGATGTGTGTAACTAAACCAAGAGAGAGCACAGCCTGTCGTTTCCAATGGGAGCGAATGAGTCAGAGGGGAAAAAGAAGAAAGGAAGTGGGCAGAGTTAAGCATGAGATCGCGAGATCCTATTGGTGAGATCTAGAATATATCTGCATATTTCCGTTAGGGAACGCCTACTCTGAAGTGCCGAGTAACTAAATTCGCCTTTCCACTCCTAAACAACGCAATCTTAAACTTTTGCAAAGGGTAAAAGTCTGCAAAACTTAGTCCACTCTGTTCATAATATATTTTAGTTTTGGGAAATTAAAACTGTATTGAGATCAAACGTTTCAGCGATGATAAAATGAGCAAAATGTCAGCCAAACTCCCATCTAAGTTCCATCTTCTCCCACTGCCATATTTGTGTGAAGCGGATGCTTCACATTTATACATCCGATGAAATATCTGGCTCACTATTCTCTATGTGATACTACCGTTAAGCGAAGAGTGTTAATGTTTAGACGAGTGTCGGGGGTCTTAACGCAATGAATGGGGGCAGCACATTCACAAGCCATGGAAATAGATGAGTCAACATCAAGTTGGTTTCATTAGAGAAATATCTGAATATTATTAAAATCAATGAAGGCGCATCGCATAAGCGTTGGTGCAAAATGTGTAAAAAAATAACTTCACAAATCAAGAGACAGCCAGGGGAAAACTGTAGACAAACAAGTCCTAGTCAAGACAAGTAGCCATCAGGTGGACTAGTTAGCTAACTAAAATGTGGTTGTTTAATTAAAGCTACCAGAATGAAAGGTATACTAACTCACCGCTGCAACACCAGGAGGACGGGGAACCATGAGGGAAGCTTGAGGAATCTATGGTAATGCAAACATTAGAGTTTAAATGAGGGCACTCCATCAAACTAGATTAGGGTGGATAGCTTAGCTTAGCTCCCGAGTTTCAGCAGTGTTGTTGTTTTGGTCAAAATATAAGCTAAATTAAGCTGTTGTGTCGTGATTAAATTGTTGCTTAATTAGCGAGCTAACGTAGCAACAGACCATATTATAAATAGATGTATTAATTTATCTTCATTTGACACCATTTTCGATGGTGAGCCACGAGCAAAACAAACAAAAAATATATCACGTCCACCAAATAAAAAATAAAGTGTAAACGAGTCAAACGCTCCAAAAACATTTAAGGGAATTTAGAGGAAGTGACGTGGTAGCGAAAACAACTCGAGTTGTTAGTGATTGGTTAACCGTCGACATCCGTCGACATCCCGCTTTCTCTCAGAGGTTAAAAACTAAATCCGTGTTTTAATTGGCTCCAGCGTGACCTCCCTATTATTGGAAGGGTTTATTGTCGCGTTTTGTTTTTGCCTGCTCCATCCTTATTTGTAGCTGATCAAACCAGCAAGGATATCAACAAAACGTTTCTAGACTTTATATGGGAAAATAAACAACACAAACTTGAGAAGCCTGTAATATCAAACCAAAGAGCTGATGGTGGGCTTAAAGTACTAGATTTCATTGATATCAACAATACCTTTAAAGTAAACTGGATAAAAGATGTTTAACTCTGAATCTTTATGGTACTTCATTCTAAAACTGGGTGGTCTTACATGTGTGTGGAAGTGCAACTATTGTCTAGCAAAATTACTGTCCAAATTTCATGAACAAGCCCTTTTAGCCTGGAAACTATGTTATGGCCACAACTTCTCCCCACACAAGGCACTTCTGTGGAACAACAAAGATATTGAGGTTAAAAACAGTTCTTTGTTCTTCCCTAAGTGGTTTGAAAGAAATATTATATTTGTGCTTGATCAATTTGATAAAGAAGGAAATATACTTTAGCAATAAGGCCTGAGGAGGTGTGGTATATGGCCAATATATTATAGCCTAATAGATTACTTAATTGTTTTCTACCAACAGGAAATAACGGTTAGTATAGCATGCCAAACTGACCCCTTGGTGCCAGAGTGTTCCTGTGCTGCGGTAGAGCTCAAGGCCCAGCTGGATAGCGCTCACGGAGATCAGTGAAGACCAGAACTACACCACAGATGGAGCTGATGGAGATCAGTGAAGACCAGAACTACACCACAGATGGAGCTGATGGAGATCAGTGAAGACCAGAACTACACCACAGATGGAGCTGATGGAGATCAGTGAAGACCAGAACTACACCACAGATGGAGCTGATGGAGATCAGGGAAGACCAGAACTACACCACAGATGGAGCTGATGGAGATCAGTGAAGACCAGAACTACACCACAGATGGAGCTGATGGAGATCAGTGAAGACCAGAACTACACCACAGATGGAGCTGATGGAGATCAGTGAAGACCAGAACTACACCACAGATGGAGCTGATGGAGATTAAGCAGGTAAGACCAGAACTACACCACAGATGGAGCTGATGGAGATCAGTGAAGACCAGAACTACACCACAGATGGAGCTGATGGAGATCAGGGAAGACCAGAACTACACCACAGATGGAGCTGATGGAGATCAGTGAAGACCAGAACTACACCACAGATGGAGCTGATGGAGATCAGTGAAGACCAGAACTACACCACAGATGGAGCTGATGGAGATCAGTGAAGACCAGAACTACACCACAGATGGAGCTGATGGAGATCAGAACTACACCACAGATGGAGCTGATGGAGATGAAGACCAGAACTACACCACAGATGGAGCTGATGGAGATCAGTGAAGACCAGAACTACACCACAGATGGAGCTGATGGAGATCAGTGAAGACCAGAACTACACCACAGATGGAGCTGATGGAGATCAGTGAAGACCAGAACTACACCACAGATGGAGCTGATGGAGATCAGTGAAGACCAGAACTACACCACAGATGGAGCTGATGGAGATCAGGGAAGACCAGAACTACACCACAGATGGAGCTGATGGAGATCAGTGAAGACCAGAACTACACCACAGATGGAGCTGATGGAGATCAGTGAAGACCAGAACTACACCACAGATGGAGCTGATGGAGATCAGTGAAGACAGATGGAGCAGAGATCAGTGAAGACCAGAACTACACCACAGATGGAGCTGATGGAGATCAGTGAAGACCAGAACTACACCACAGATGGAGCTGATGGAGATCAGGGAAGACCAGAACTACACCACAGATGGAGCTGATGGAGATCAGTGAAGACCAGAACTACACCACAGATGGAGCTGATGGAGATCAGTGAAGACCAGAACTCTCTGTATGAACCTGAGAGCTCAGAAGCCAAGACATACTTTTGAAGATGCAATATCCACAATACATAGTCTGATAGAAAGCTTAAGGAGTTCAATGTCAATGTCTGCAATGAGCCAGGATGTTGAGCAGGTGTCATCAGTTCATCCCTGAAAATACATGGTTTTGCCATCACCATGGAGACCGTGTGTTGTGGGCCACAGGAGGAAGTGGGATCCCCAGACCAGAGTGGGAAAGTTGTTAGCAGGGAATCTGTTGGTGCCATCAGCAGCCTTCTTTACTGGCGGCTCCCGCTCCATATTTGTGGAAACATGTCACCTCCCCAGTCTGGTGTCCATGTCTCTGTGACGGTTCACACGCCAACAGCACCATGTGCCAGAGGTTAACTACATGTTGACCCAGCAGACGGAGGCCATTCTGGATACAGTTGGTGACAGTCCACTAATCGTATCTGGAGACGCACAGTGTGATTCACCCGGCCGTTGTGCCTCCGTTGGCTCTTACGCCATCCTGGACTCTGCTTCCCAGGGAGCCTGTTCTTCCTTTGGCTCTTACACCATCCTGGACTCTGCTTCCCCCAGGAGACTGTTCTTCCTTTGGCTCTTACACCATCCTGAACTCTGCTTCCCCCAGGAGACTGTTCTTCCTTTGGCTCTTACACCATCCTGGACTCTGCTTCCCCCAGGGAGACTGTTCTTCCTTTGGCTCTTACACCATCCTGGACTCTGCTTCCCCCAGGAGACTGTTCTTCCTTTGGCTCTTACACCATCCTGAACTCTGCTTCCCCCAGGAGACTGTTCTTCCTTTGGCTCTTACACCATCCTGGACTCTGCTTCCCAGGAAGACTGTTCTTCCTTTGGCTCTTACACCATACTGGACTCTGCTTCCCCCAGGAGACTGTTCTTCCTTTGGCTCTTACACCATCCTGAACTCTGCTTCCCCCAGGAGACTGTTCTTCCTTTGGCTCTTACACCATCCTGGACTCTGCTTCCCCCAGGAGACTGTTCTTCATTTGGCTCTTACACCATCCTGGACTCTGCTTCCCCCAGGAGACTGTTCTTCCTTTGGCTCTTACACCATCCTGGACTCTGCTTCCCCCAGGAGACTGTTCTTCCTTTGGCTCTCACACCATACTGGACTCTGCTTCCCACCTGATCCTCCCCCAGGAGACTGTGCAGGCGATGTGAGGAATAGTTACTGTTTGGAGACGGAGGGATTAGAGAGATGTCTGCAACACATTGAGGTAAGCTATAGCCTAACCTATATTTTGTTACCTAGCCTAAGGGTTGTAAGTGTGTATTTGGTATGTTTTTACGTTTGTATGAAAAGTTTCACAAATTAGTTGCATTTTTAGACCTATACATGCATCTTGTAAGACCCTATGATCTGTGAAGTGTACATGATACAGAAAATGTCTTTGTTTCATTATTCTCCTTATAGTGGGCTCTAAAATATGGAATATCTCTAGATTCTGGAGAAAAAAAATCACTTTTAATGTTTGAGACATTTAGCATTATCTCAAAGACCGTCGTGAGAATTAGTTTTACCCTTGAAGAGGATGTAGGTACCTTTAGGATAATAATAATAATAATAATAATAATAATAATAATAATAATAATAATAATAATAATAAAATCACTATTACTAACAGGATGCAGTATTCAAACCCTGGCCACTGACAGACATCCGAGTGTGAGGGTGACCTTGAGGGACTCACCTGCTGATATCTGGCAGGAATGAGTATGACCTGTGACCTGGTGGTCGTCGGGAAGCCAGAGGTAATGTCATATATTTTATATTATTTATTTTTTATATATATATATTTTTTTACTGTATTATTGACTATGTTTGTTTTATTCCATGTGTAACTCTGTTGTTGTTTGTGTCTAACTGCTTTGCTTTATCTTGGCCAGGTCGCAGTTGTAAATGAGAACTTGTTCTCAACTAACCTACCCGGTTAAATAAATAATAAATACAACTATGATTTGTGTAACTTATATCTGTCTCTAGGACCATCCCAGCAGACTCTCCTGACTGCCCAAAGAGAGAGAGTGCCCATCACTTTGGGGCGGTGGGCTGGTGTTCCGAAAATGGATAAGGAGCCATTCAACAGCGAATTCAAAGATGCACACATCTATAAAGACATAAATGTACAGTGCCTTGCAAAAGTATTCATCCCACTTGGCATTTTTCCTATTTTGTTGCATTACAACCTGTAATTTAAATGGATTTTTATTTCGATTTCATGTAACACAAAATAGTCCATATTGGTGAATTTCAATGAAAATAATGACTTGTTTCAAAAAATTCCTAAAAATAAAAAACGGAAAAGTGGTGCATGCATATGTGTTCACCCCTTTACTATGAAGCCCCTCCCCTTTACTATGAAGCCCCTCCCCTTTACTATGAAGCCCCTCCCCTTTACTATGACGCCCCTCCCCTTTACCATGAAGCCCCCCTTTACTATGACGCCCCTCCCCTTTACTATGAAGCCCCTCCCCTTTACTATGACGCCCCTAAATAAGATCAATTACCTTCAGAAGTCACATCATTAGTTAAATAAAGTCTATAAATAAAGAGGCAACAAAGAGACCAAAAATAACCCTGAGTGTGTATTTAATCTGAAATGTAACTTCTTAAAGTGTCAATCAGCAGTAGAAACAATAACAAAGTGTCCTCCCTGCTCCTCTTTCTGTAAAAAGCTGAGTGATGAAGAGAAATGTAACCGCTCTCCAATGTATAGAGCTATGGAAGCAAGGACTGACCATCCACGATATCAACATTGTAGTTTTTATTTAAGTTTTATTCAGTTTTCTTGTTTTTCAATCAACCAACAAAACACATTCCACATTCACAGATGTGACAGACTTTTTTTTAAAAGAAGAGAAAAAAAAGTTTTAAAATATAATAATACATTTGAAAAAAAAAATACAATTAAAATAAAAGATTAAGAAAAATAATAAAAGTTTTTTTTTATTTTTTTTTATTTTTCCTTGGTGCATATATATATATATATATATATATATATATACATAAAAAAAAATAAACACAAAAAAAAACATATTTTTATTAGCTATTTCTAGCCTTCGCTGAGATGACGGGCCAATAATTTGTTTTTAGGTTATACAGCACCTTACACAACATGTATCTGCACATTTCCCTAGTCACCCCGTTCACTCTGTCCAGTTTGAAATATAGTTGAATAGTGGAGACCAGAGTCTATCAAACTTGGGCTGTCTCTTGTGGAGGTCATAAGTGAGCTTTTCAAGAGGAAGAAAGTCAACAATCTGGTCAATCCACATTTTAAATGTAGGAGGGGCATTAGGGGCCCACAATAGGAGAATACATTTCTTAGCAAAGTATGTAATAGTCATGAGCAAATGTTTACATTTACATTTACATTTAAGTCATTTAGCAGACGCTCTTATCCAGAGCGACTTACAAATTGGTGCAATCACCTTATGACATCCAGTGGGACAGTCACTTAACAATAGTGCATCTAAAACTTAGGGGGGGTGGGGTGAGAGGGATTACTTAACCTATCCTAGGTATTCCTTAAAGAGGTGGGGTTTCAGGTGTCTCCGGAAGGTGGTGATTGACTCCGCTGTCCTGGCGTCGTGAGGGGGTTTGTTCCACCATTGGGGGGCCAGGGCAGCAAACAGTTTTGACTGGGCTGAGCGGGAGCTGTACTTCCTCAGTGGTAGGGAGGCGAGCAGGCCAGAGGTGGATGAACGCAGTGCCCTTGTTTGGGTGTAGGGCCTGATCAGAGCCTGGAGGTACTGAGGTGCCGTTCCCCTCACAGCTCCGTAGGCAAGCACCATGGTCTTGTAGCGGATGCGAGCTTCAACTGGAAGCCAGTGGAGAGAACGGAGGAGCGGGGTGACGTGAGAGAACTTGGGAAGGTTGAACACCAGACGGGCTGCGGCGTTCTGGATGAGTTGAAGGGGTTTAATGGCACAGGCAGGGAGCCCAGCCAACAGCGAGTTGCAGTAATCCAGACGGGAGATGACAAGTGCCTGGATTAGGACCTGCGCCGCTTCCTGTGTGAGGCAGGGTCGTACTCTGCGGATGTTGTAGAGCATGAACCTACAGGAACGGGCCACCGCCTTGATGTTAGTTGAGAACGACAGGGTGTTGTCCAGGATCACGCCAAGGTTCTTGGCGCTCTGGGAGGAGGACACAATGGAGTTGTCAACCGTGATGGCGAGATCATGGAACGGGCAGTCCTTCCCCGGGAGGAAGAGCAGCTCCGTCTTGCCGAGGTTCAGCTTGAGGTGGTGATCCGTCATCCACACTGATATGTCTGCCAGACATGCAGAGATGCGATTCGCCACCTGGTCATCAGAAGGGGGAAAGGAGAAGATTAATTGTGTGTCGTCTGCATAGCAATGATAAGAGAGACCATGTGAGGTTATGACAGAGCCAAGTGACTTGGTGTATAGCGAGAATAGGAGAGGGCCAAGAACAGAGCCCTGGGGACACCAGTGGTGAGAGCGCGTGGTGAGGAGACAGATTCTCGCCACGCCACCTGGTAGGAGCGACCTGTCAGGTAGGACGCAATCCAAGCGTGGGCCGCGCCGGAGATGCCCAACTCGGAGAGGGTGGAGAGGAGGATCTGATGGTTCACAGTATCGAAGGCAGCCGATAGATCTAGAAGGATGAGAGCAGAGGAGAGAGAGTTAGCTTTAGCAGTGCGGAGCGCCTCCGTGATACAGAGGAGAGCAGTCTCAGTTGAATGACTAGTCTTGAAACCTGACTGATTTGGATCAAGAAGGTCATTCAAATGTTCTCTGTCAGGATCAAGAACAAAGTCCAGCTGGGCATTAAGAAGATAGATACACGGGGTCATATCAAACTGTACCTCTAGTATTTTCTGTGCAGCAGTATGTATAGATTGCCAGAATCTCTACAGCTCCAAAATACATGCATATAGGTTCCACTTTCAGAGGTACATCTTTTACAGTTAGGAGACATATCTGTTTTCATTCTATGGAGTCTCAAAGGAGTATAATAACATTTGTAGAAAAATTTGTAATTAGATTATTTCATTTTTACATTAGTAGAGGAGCAGAATACCCTGTCGCAAACCTCCGCCCATAACTCATCACTGATAGTCAGACCAAGGTCCTTTTCTCAGATTATTTTCAAAGGAGTTAAGGAGGAGCCTCCTTTCTCAGAAAGGAGTCTATATATGTAAGATATTTTTTGCCTTTAATGGATTGTGCTGTGACAAGAAGGGTTTCAACTTCATTCACCTGAGTTCTAAACCTCCTCTTAAATGAGGTAAATGAGGAAATGACATGTCTAATTTGAAGATATAAAAAAAAAGAAATGGGATCTTGGCACATCGAATTCACTGCAGAGCTCTTGAAAGGATTTCAGTGTAGTGGTTTTCTGATGAAATAGGTCTGAAAAGGTCCTGATCCCTAGAGTATGCCAAAGATTAAAGTTGGCATCCCTCAGGGCTTTTGGCAAGTCTGGGTTGCCTACTATAGGCGAGTGAGAACATATTTGGGAGGAAGTGCCCAGGTATTTCTTACAGTCCCTCCACGCTAGTAGGGTGCTGTAAATCACACTTGTTTTGGCTATGTTGCCCACTTCACTAAAGTTATTAATTAATATAATTGAGCTTAAGGGCAATGAACCACAGGATTGGGCTTCTATCTGAATCCACGTTGACTCTTGTCTGTTTTTGATCCATGTTAGCATGTTGCGTATTTGGGCAGACCAGTAGTACAATTGAAGGGAGGGAAGAGCAAGACCACCCTTCGATTCAGGTTTCGATAGAGTGGAAAACATGATCCTAGGTTTTTTATTGACCCATATAAATTTGGTGATGCTTTGGTTAGTTATTTTGAAAAGGGAAAGTGGGAGATAGCATGGGAGCATCTGAAATAAGTAGTTCAGTCTAGGGGGGACGTTCATACGGATGACATTAATTCTTCCTACTAAGCTAATTGGGAGGGAGATCCAGGTTTGGAGTTCGTTCTTGATTCGATCCAGGAGTGGAAGATAATTTTCCTTGAAAAGGAAATTCAGATCTGGTGTTATGAAGATCCCGACCAAGAAGATCTCAAGATCTGTTTTCAGTCTTAGAAAAGTTCAATATGGGCCCAAATTGTATTAAATGGATCAAATCACTATACTCAGTTGGTAGAGCATGGCGCTTGTAACGCCAGGGTAGTGGGTTCGATCCCCGGGACCACCCATACGTAGAATGTATGCACACATGACTGTAAGTCGCTTTGGATAAAAGCGTCTGCTAAATGGCATATATTATTATTATTATTATTATTACTCTCATCCAAATGCCATGGTGACTACTAATGGACTGAACTCTGACAGATTCCCTCTGGAACGGGGCACAAGACAAGGGTGCTCGCTGTCCCCGCTGCTCTACTTGTTGGGGGCGGAGCCTCTGGCAGAGCTGATAAGGAGCAATCCAAGTATTATGGGTGTTTCTGCAGGCGGCCTGCAGCACAAGATTTCGCTTTACGCGGATGATGTCTCGCTCTACATATCCAACCCTGAGAAATCCCTCCCTCTCATTTTAGACACAATTGCTCAGTATGGCAAGTTTTCAGGTTATAAGATCAATGTGAACAAATCCACTGTCTGCCCTCTCAATATTACACTCACCAGCTCTATGAAGACACTATGTCCTTTCAATATTACACTCACCAGCTCTATGAAGACACTATGTCCTTTCAATATTACACTCACCAGCTCTATGAAGACACTATGTCCTTTCAATATTACACTCACCAGCTCTATGAAGACACTATGTCCTTTCAATATTACACTCACCAGCTCTATGAAGACACTATGTCCTTTCAATATTACACTCACCAGCTCTATGAAGACACTATGTCCTTTCAATATTACACTCACCAGCTCTATGAAGACACGTTGTCCTTTCAATATTACACTCACCAGCTCTATGAAGACACTATGTCCTTTCAATATTACACTCACCAGCTCTATGAAGACACTATGTCCTTTCAATATTACACTCACCAGCTCTATGAAGACACTATGTCCTTTCAATATTACACTCACCAGCTCTATGAAGACACTATGTCCTTTCAATATTACACTCACCAGCTCTATGAAGACACTATGTCCTTTCAATATTACACTCACCAGCTCTATGAAGACACTATGTCCTTTCAATATTACACTCACCAGCTCTATGAAGACACTATGTCCTGTCCAATGGAAAACACAGGGGTTTCAATACCTCGGGATCTTATGAGGCTATACAGGACTGACTATCCATGATATCAACATTATAGTTATAACCATGTTATGAGACTATAGAGGACTGACCATCCATGATATCAACATTATAGTTATAACCATGTTATGAGGCTATACAGGACTGACCATCCATGATATCAACATTATAGTTATAACCATGTTATGAGACTATAGAGGACTGACCATCCATGATATCAACATTATAGTTGAACTTTGTTTTGAGGATATACAGCGTTTGTTTACATGTTCTTTGTTTACAAACATTGGTGTAAAACAAGCTTATATTTTGGGTTCTCATGGAGTGTGATCGTTGAACGAAGTACATGAGGCATTTATCAGATTCTTCAAGAATCAACTGTTACATATCATTAATTTATAAGAGCAAAAACGGATGAAGCAACTGCTGATTGCCCCTTTAAGGTATGCTACTGTTGTTTGTCTATTGATCTTGTGCAAGAGGCAAAGACTTGCAATCACAAGCCTTTCATGTGGATCCTCTTCTTGTTTGTTATTGGAACTTGTAAATACACCTTAATAACCCTGTAATTGACTGTATTGTTGTAATCCTGTTTCAGTGATCTGTTTCCACTACCATGTAGCCGGGTGGCTTTGGATAAAGGCGTCTGCTAAATGGCATATATTATTAAACTCGTCATTGACTCTGCCAACTAGCTGCCCAGTGTAGTTCTCATTCCTTTCCACTAGATGGCAGCCAAAGCTAGTAGAAGTCACTACTGTAGCAACAGGGACACGGAATTACTGCGCGTTGAATGGTCGTTTTTATCTTCAAAGCAAATTAATCTGGTTACACTTGAACATGTTATAGTTGACACGCTAACGAATACTATTGTTACATAAAGGCGCAGGCCTTAGAAAAAAATGACAGCAGGCTAGATTTACTAAATGAATTGGTTTTATTCAAAGCCTATGTACATGCTTGTTGCTTCTGGGTTTGTGCGCTTTATGGAAGGGACGATAAACACCTCGTCCAATTCTCTTCCCTCATGTGCTTTATGTATTGATTTGTTGTTAATAAAAAAAATATATATGAAAAAAAAAACACGTCCAATTCTCCCTTGTGCCCATAGGGTGAACTGGCGATAAACTGCCAGCCTGTGTGTTCCGCAAACAAAACCATACGAAAAGTTAGTCTCATAATGAGCACACCCCAAATTACTTGCTTAGACATTTTACAATTTCGGGTGTGTTCATGAATTCATAGTGTTGTCAGATGGTCTGTAAATTCACCTGTTGCTCTGGTCGAGGAGGATTTACTGACCTCAGTCAAGCACCCAAACTAACTGGCTGAAGGTGGTTAGCTTTACACAAATTACAATTTTAAATTTTACCTTTATTTAACCAGGCAAGTCAGTTAAGAACAAATTCTTAACAGTGGAACAGTGGGTTAACTGCCTGTTCAGGGGCAGAACGACAGATTTGTACCTTGTCAGCTCGGGGGTTTGAACTCGCAACCTTTCGTCCAACGCTCTAACCACTAGGCTACCCTGCCGCCCCTACACTCTAACCACTAGGCTACCCTGCCGCCCCTACACTCTAACCACTAGGCTACCCTGCCACCCCTACACTCTAACCACTAGGCTACCCTGCCACCCCTACACTCTAACCACTAGGCTACCCTGCCGCCCCTACACTCTAACCACTAGGCTACCCTGCCGCCCCTACACTCTAACCACTAGGCTACCCTGCCACCTCTACACTCTAACCACTAGGATACCCTGCCTCCTCTACACTCTAACCACTAGGCTACCCTGCCACCTCTACACTCTAACCACTAGGCTACCCTGCCGCCCCTACACTCTAACCACTAGGCTACCCTGCCACCTCTACACTCTAACCACTAGGCTACCCTGCCACCCCTACACTCTAACCACTAGGCTACCTGCCGCCCCTCCACTCTAACCACTAGGCTACCCTGCCGCCCCTACACTCTAACCACTAGGCTACCCTGCCGCCCCTACACTCTAACCACTAGGCTACCCTGCCACCTCTACACTCTAACCACTAGGATACCCTGCCTCCTCTACACTCTAACCACTAGGCTACCCTGCCACCTCTACACTCTAACCACTAGGCTACCCTGCCGCCCCTACACTCTAACCACTAGGCTACCCTGCCACCTCTACACTCTAACCACTAGGCTACCCTGCCACCCCTACACTCTAACCACTAGGCTACCTGCCGCCCCTCCACTCTAACCACTAGGCTACCTGCCGCCCCTCCACTCTAACCACTAGGCTACCTGCCGCCCCTCCACTCTAACCACTAGGCTACCTGCCGCCCCTCCACTCTAACCACTAGGCTACCTGCCGCCCCTCCACTCTAACCACTAGGCTACCTGCCGCCCCTCCACTCTAACCACTAGGCTACCCTGCCGCCCCTCCACTCTAACCACTAGGCTACCCTGCCACCCCTACACTCTAACCACTAGGCTACCCTGCCACCTCTACACTCTAATCACTAGGCTACCCTGCCACCTCTACACTCTAACCACTAGGCTACCCTGCCACCTCTACACTCTAACCACTAGGCTACCTGCCTCCTCTACACTCTAACCACTAGGCTACCCTGCCACCTCTACACTCTAACCACTAGGCTACCCTGCCACCTCTACACTCTAACCACTAGGCTACCCTGCCACCTCTACACTCTAACCACTAGGCTACCCTGCCACCTCTACACTCTAACCACTAGGCTACCCTGCCACCCCTACACTCTAACCACTAGGCTACCCTGCCGCCTCTACACTCTAACCACTAGGCTACCCTGCCGCCCCAAATAATACAACAGCCGGACCATTTTACTCCCCCCAGCAGAGCTGGTGTTGTTATCCAGAGAGTTGGTGACTAACTGCTGCTGACAACAATTTAATTCCCCTTTTTCACCGACCTTTGTCAACAGCTTTCCTAAATGCAAGTTATTCTGTGCTCTGAAATGGGATGAGAGCAAATTTATAAACCCACCTAAATTAAGAAGGACGTGAATAATCAATACGCGTTGGGTAGTTAGATATCAGATAGTTAATATACTGGAAAGTTTGATGTATTTAGTAGCCAACTAGCGTTAGGTAGCTAGCGAACATACCGGTACATTCTGCTGTAATAATATGATATGCGCTTCGTAAGAATTGCGTAACTAACAAATTGTCAGCCAACATAACGTGCGACTTATTAGAAGCCGAATGACTTTATTACATTGCTCGACATTTTCTTAACATTTGTCATAATTAGTTAAAACATTGAATTTGTATGCGCTCTCGTCGGACGTCAGCTGCATTTTGTCCGCCATGTTATTCAAATATGAAAACGTTAGTGAAGCCACGCCCATTTCCGGAGGAATTGCATTATGGGCTTTAAAAGCACAGAAATGGTGTCCATCCACTGTATCCATACTTAAAAATAAAAATAAATGTTATTATATATATATATATTTTTTTAAATTAACAACAAATCAATACAGAAAGTACATAAGGGAACACCAGTTTATATTGATTATAAATAATGGACAATCGAGCTAGGGGGTACAATATCACATTACAAATTACACAAGGACCTTAAGGGACATACATACACTTATAATTCTAACAGCTTTTTTTGTTAGTAGAGTATTTAACTGTTTTAAAATACATTTCAATTTATTTTTGTAGGGTAAGAAAATTTGTTTTTTTTGATTGTTATTTGTGTGTATGAAATTTGGCCAAAATAATAATTAAATTAATTACATAAAAATGTTTCAGCTTATTTCTATCTTATGTAAAGAATCCAATTAGTACATCTCTCCACAATAGTGTAAAATCTTCATAAATGTGTTCAATTATAAATCTACTGATGTCTTGCCACAGTTTTCTTACATGAATACAATGCCAAAAAAGATGCAACACTGTTTCTGAGTGGTCATTACAAAAGGAGCAATTTGAGTTGATGTTTTCCTTAAACTTCTTCATATAGTGGTTGGCAGGATAATATTTACAAACCATTTTAAAGGAAACTTCCTTAATTTTGTTAACAAGTAGGTATGTCTGTGACAACATCCACACTTTTTCCCAACAGATATTATCAATAATATTTCCACTAAGGCATGACAACATCCTGCTGAAACAAGGTTTGTAATCGCTCTGTTGTTGAATGGACCAAAAGAGAAACAAATCTTTCCTACTGATGAGTCAACAGGGTCAATAGAAGGTAGGCTCTGAGGGTCAGGTCTTGACATGTTCCTGAATAACATAGCAACACCTGAGGGGAATGGCATCTAAAACAATTGCAAAATCTTTAGGTGTTACAGGGACCTTGTAAAGTGATAAGAATTCCTTATAACTGAGTAAAATACCCTCTGCATTTACCAGCTGGCTCACCAATAGGCTATTATTTCAGAACCAATATTCTAAAAACAAAGTATTTTTGTTACAATATATCCCGATTATTCCATATATAATATCTGTGTGGAGAAAAATTGTGTTTATAAATTAAGGACCATGACAAGAAAACCTTCCGATGAAAAGCAGAAAGTTTCACTGGAACTTTGTCAATATTATAATTGCAAACCAACATGAAGTTAAGGCCACCAGAAGTAGAGAAGACATGATGAGGAATACAATTCCAGATAGAAGTGGGTCTTCTTAGGAATTGTTTTATCCAATTGATCTTAAAAGTATTATTTAAAGTAGTAAAGTCCAGAAAATTCAGCCCACCATACTCATAAGTTATTACAACAGTTTTCCTAATGTAATGTTTACGGTTTCTCCAAAGAAAGTTGAAAAGCATCTGGTCTATCTCCTTGCTAATTTTAGATATAAGAGATACCTTCAGCCTTGGTTATTAGGACTCTACCTTTTAAAGATAAGTCCCTCTGTAGCCATTGATTTAGCTTCTTCTGGGTTTTTTTAATAAGAGGGTTAAAATGTAGTAAGCCATCTAGACTTCTGATCCTCTGTAATGGTTATGCCTAAATTTCACTGGAATACCATCATATGAAGGTGTCACACAATCTTTGACAGCTATGATTATCCATACTATGAACAATAAGCATACTACATTTACATCACAAATAGTATGGTTAGTGCAGTTAGTATGAGTATTCGGTATTTGAACACAGCTCCATTCCCCTTTAAGTTATGCACATCTTTCATTTTTGTGTTTATCTGTGTTCATTTATTTTTGTAACACATTTGAATATGTATCCTTCAAAATGTATATGGAATTTCACAACAACAACATCACAGCACAGATTGACTCGCTGTTTTTATTTACTTCCTGCTTTTTTTTAACTTCCTGCTTTTACTTCCTGCTTTGCTCCTTATGGGTACACTCAAAATGGCTGCCAGTCCAGGAGGATGACATCATCTCAGTCCCATAATGGCACAATTTACTTGAATGGGGATGACAGTTCTATTCATTCTATTTCTGTGGGTAAAAACTGTCCCATAATATATATATATTTTTTTAAAACAGTGTTTTGGTTCATTCTCACATCATGCCTTACAATAATGTTACATACAGTAGTTGGAACAAAACCAATGTGAATCTTGATACAGACCAAACATAAACAGAATGAAGCACGTAAAATAAAACACACATTCCACATGAAGAACTATGGGAATATCACCCTGTTTGCCCACTGAGGAGTTCAGTAAAAGCACACGATGCCGTAATCTAATTAATAAACAATAGTGCCCCATGGAGCAGCTACCAAATATACCTGAAATAAACACAGAAGTCATATTGTAAAAGACGAGAGTGCAGAAAGCCTTATACATGTTGTAAGATAATTGAGAGTCATTTTAAACATAACCATGAGGAAAATAGCCTGCATTAGTGAAGGAGAAGGCAGATACCATATGACTCTCTCATTGTCCACTTCTCCAACCCAGGAACAAGGATTTGTGAATAACCTGATAACAAAACATGATGGGAAACATGACATTACATTGTAGGGTTGTTAGTTGTAGATCTACATTCCTCTATTAAATCAACCTGAGAGGGGCCATTCAGGCGAGGGCCCTGCCTGGTGTTTCCCCTAGAAATACAATGACTGGCATGGGTACACTTCAAATGGAAAGTGGACTAGAATGGGATCATGCGCTCTAGTCATTCTCATTTCTATGGTGTTTCCAGTCATTCCTGTGTTCTCTTCTCTATGCCATCTCAATTGGCTCCTCTTGCAGTGGTGTCTCCATCTTGGCTTCTGTCACTTTCTTTGGTGCACGTTTGTGATTCTTACTGATATTTGATATAAAAGAGCAGTTAGTTATTTGTAGTATAATTAAGACAAATTACAACAAAAATCATTCTGTAAAAATTATTTTAATTTGTATTATATTTTTAATTAAAGAGAATAATGAACAGTGTACTATATCAGAGAATAATGAACAGTGTACTGTACTATATCAGAGAATAATGAACAGTGTACTGTACTATATCAGAGAATAATGAACAGTGTACTGTATCACCAGAGAATAATGAACAGTGTACTGTACTATATCAGAGAATAATGAACAGTGTACTGGACTGTATCAGAGAATAATGAACAGTGTACTGTACTATATCAGAGAATAATGAACAGTGTACTGTATCAGAGAATAATGAACAGTGTACTGTACTGTATCACAGAATAATGAACAGTGTACTGTACTGTATCAGAGAATAATGAACAGTGTACTGTACTGTATCAGAGAATAATGAACAGTGTACTGGACTGTATCAGAGAATAATGAACAGTGTACTGCACTATATCAGAGAATAATGAACAGTGTACTGTACTATATCAGATAATAATGAACAGTGTACTGTACTATATCAGAGAATAATGAACAGTGTACTGTATCACCAGAGAATAATGAACAGTGTACTGTACTATATCAGAGAATAATGAACAGTGTACTGTACTATATCAGAGAATAATGAACAGTGTACTGTATCACCAGAGAATAATGAACAGTGTACTGTACTATATCAGAGAATAATGAACAGTGTACTGCACTATATCAGAGAATAATGAACAGTGTACTGCACTATATCAGAGAATAATGAACAGTGTACTGCACTATATCAGAGAATAATGAACAGTGTACTGCACTATATCAGAGAATAATGAACAGTGTACTGTACTATATCAGAGAATAATGAACAGTGTACTGTACTATATCAGAGAATAATGAACAGTGTACTGTATCACCAGAGAATAATGAACAGTGTACTGTACTATATCAGAGAATAATGAACAGTGTACTGCACTATATCAGAGAATAATGAACAGTGTACTGTACTATATCAGAGAATAATGAACAGTGTACTGTACTATATCAGAGAATAATGAACAGTGAATAATGAACAGTGTACTGTACTATATCAGAGAATAATGAACAGTGTACTGTACTATATCAGAGAATAATGAACAGTGTACTGTACTATATCAGAGAATAATGAACAGTGTACTGTACTGTATCAGAGAATAATGAACAGTGTACTGTACTGTATCAGAGAATAATGAACAGTGTACTGTACTGTATCAGAGAATAATGAACAGTGTACTGTACTGTATCAGAGAATAATGAACAGTGTACTGTACTGTATCAGAGAATAATGAACAGTGTACTGTACTATATCAGAGAATAATGAACAGTGTACTGTACTATATCAGAGAATAATGAACAGTGTACTGTACTATATCAGAGAATAATGAACAGTGTACTGTATCAGAGAATAATGAACAGTGTACTGTACTATATCAGAGAATAATGAACAGTCTACTGTACTATATCAGAGAATAATGAACAGTGTACTGTACTATATCAGAGAATAATGAACAGTGTACTGTATCAGAGAATAATGAACAGTGTACTGTACTATATCAGAGAATAATGAACAGTGTACTGTACTATATCAGAGAATAATGAACAGTGTACTGTACTATATCAGAGAATAATGAACAGTGTACTGTACTATATCAGAGAATAATGAACAGTGTACTGTACTGTATCAGAGAATAATGAACAGTGTACTG
The DNA here is from genome assembly GCF_021184085.1 of Oncorhynchus gorbuscha. Lineage (NCBI taxonomy): Eukaryota > Metazoa > Chordata > Actinopteri > Salmoniformes > Salmonidae > Oncorhynchus > Oncorhynchus gorbuscha. The sequence goes on from NC_060178.1 coordinate 1,392,378, forward strand.
TACTATACCAGAGAATAATGAACAGTGTACTGTACTGTATCAGAGAATAATGAACAGTGTACTGTATCAGAGAATAATGAACAGTGTACTGTACTGTATCAGAGAATAATGAACAGTGTACTGTATCAGAGAATAATGAACAATGTACTGTATCAGAGAATAATGAACAGTGTACTGTACTGTATCAGAGAATAATGAACAGTGTACTGTATCAGAGAATAATGAACAGTGTACTGTATCAGAGAATAATGAACAGTGTACTGTACTATATCAGAGAATAATGAACAGTGTACTGTACTATATCAGAGAATAATGAACAGTGTACTGGACTGTATCAGAGAATAATGAACAGTGTACTGTACTATATCAGAGAATAATGAACAGTGTACTGTACTGTATCAGAGAATAATGAACAGTGTACTGTACTATATCAGAGAATAATGAACAGTGTACTGTACTGTATCAGAGAATAATGAACAGTGTACTGTACTGTATCAGAGAATAATGAACAGTGTACTGTACTATATCAGAGAATAATGAACAGTGTACTGTACTGTATCAGAGAATAATGAACAGTGTACTGTACTGTATCAGAGAATAATGAACAGTGTACTGTACTATATCAGAGAATAATGAACAGTGTACTGTACTATATCAGAGAATAATGAACAGTGTACTGTACTGTATCAGAGAATAATGAACAGTGTACTGTACTATATCAGAGAATAATGAACAGTGTACTGTACTGTATCAGAGAATAATGAACAGTGTACTGTACTATATCAGAGAATAATGAACAGTGTACTGTACTATATCAGAGAATAATGAACAGTGTACTGTACTATATCAGAGAATAATGAACAGTGTACTGTATCAGAGAATAATGAACAGTGTACTGTAGTGTATCAGAGAATAATGAACAGTGTACTGTACTATATCAGAGAATAATGAACAGTGTACTGTACTGTATCAGAGAATAATGAACAGTGTACTGTACTGTATCAGAGAATAATGAACAGTGTACTGTACTATATCAGAGAATAATGAACAGTGTACTGTATCAGAGAATAATGAACAGTGTACTGTACTATATCAGAGAATAATGAACAGTGTACTGTATCAGAGAATAATGAACAGTGTACTGTACTATATCAGAGAATAATGAACAGTGTACTGTACTGTATAAGAGAATAATGAACAGTGTACTGTACTATATCAGAGAATAATGAACAGTGTACTGTACTGTATAAGAGAATAATGAACAGTGTACTGTACTATATCAGAGAATAATGAACAGTGTACTGTACTGTATCAGAGAATAATGAACAGTGTACTGTACTGTATCAGAGAATAATGAACAGTGTACTGTACTGTATCAGAGAATAATGAACAGTGTACTGTACTGTATCAGAGAATAATGAACAGTGTACTGTACTATATCAGAGAATAATGAACAGTGTACTGTATCAGAGAATAATGAACAGTGTACTGTATCAGAGAATAATGAACAGTGTACTGTACTATATCAGAGAATAATGAACAGTGTACTGTATCAGAGAATAATGAACAGTGTACTATATCAGAGAATAATGAACAGTGTACTGTATCAGAGAATAATGAACAGTGTACTGTACTATATCAGAGAATAATGAACAGTGTACTGTACTATATCAGAGAATAATGAACAGTGTACTGTACTATATCAGAGAATAATGAACAGTGTACTGTACTATATCAGAGAATAATGAACAGTGTACTGTACTGTATCAGAGAATAATGAACAGTGTACTGTACTATACCAGAGAATAATGAACAGTGTACTGTACTGTATCAGAGAATAATGAACAGTGTACTGTATCAGAGAATAATGAACAGTGTACTGTACTGTATCAGAGAATAATGAACAGTGTACTGTATCAGAGAATAATGAACAATGTACTGTATCAGAGAATAATGAACAGTGTACTGTACTGTATCAGAGAATAATGAACAGTGTACTGTATCAGAGAATAATGAACAGTGTACTGTATCAGAGAATAATGAACAGTGTACTGTACTATATCAGAGAATAATGAACAGTGTACTGTACTATATCATAGAATAATGAACAGTGTACTGGACTGTATCACCAGAGAATAATGAACAGTGTACTGTACTATATCAGAGAATAATGAACAGTGTACTGTACTGTATTAGAGAATAATGAACAGTGTACTGTATCAGAGAATAATGAACAGTGTACTGTACTGTATCAGAGAATAATGAACAGTGTACTGTATCAGAGAATAATGAACAGTGTACTGTATCAGAGAATAATGAACAGTGTACTGTACTATATCAGAGAATAATGAACAGTGTACTGTACTATATCATAGAATAATGAACAGTGTACTGGACTGTATCACCAGAGAATAATGAACAGTGTACTGTACTATATCAGAGAATAATGAACAGTGTACTGTACTGTATCAGAGAATAATGAACAGTGTACTGTACTGTATCAGAGAATAATGAACAGTGTACTGTACTGTATCAGAGAATAATGAACAGTGTACTGTACTGTATCAGAGAATAATGAACAGTGTACTGTACTGTATCAGAGAATAATGAACAGTGTACTGTACTATATCAGAGAATAATGAACAGTGTACTGTACTATATCAGAGAATAATGAACAGTGTACTGTACTGTATCAGAGAATAATGAACAGTGTACTGTACTATATCAGAGAATAATGAACAGTGTACTGTATCAGAGAATAATGAACAGTGTACTGTACTATATCAGAGAATAATGAACAGTGTACTGTACTATATCAGAGAATAATGAACAGTGTACTGTATCAGAGAATAATGAACAGTGTACTGTATCAGAGAATAATGAACAGTGTACTGTACTGTATCAGAGAATAATGAACAGTGTACTGTACTATATCAGAGAATAATGAACAGTGTACTGTACTGTATCAGAGAATAATGAACAGTGTACTGTACTGTATCAGAGAATAATGAACAGTGTACTGTACTATATCAGAGAATAATGAACAGTGTACTGTATCAGAGAATAATGAACAGTGTACTGTACTATATCAGAGAATAATGAACAGTGTACTGTATCAGAGAATAATGAACAGTGTACTGTACTATATCAGAGAATAATGAACAGTGTACTGTACTGTATCAGAGAATAATGAACAGTGTACTGTACTATATCAGAGAATAATGAACAGTGTACTGTACTGTATCAGAGAATAATGAACAGTGTACTGTACTGTATCAGAGAATAATGAACAGTGTACTGTACTGTATCAGAGAATAATCAGAGAATAATGAATAAACAGTGTACTGTACTGTATCAGAGAATAATGAACAGTGTACTGTACTGTATCAGAGAATAATGAACAGTGTACTGTACTGAGAATAATATCTGTATCAGAGAATAATGAACAGTGTACTGTACTATATCAGAGAATAATGAACAGTGTACTGTACTATATCAGAGAATAATGAACAGTGTACTACTATATCAGAGAATAATGAACAGTGTACTGTATCAGAGAATAATGAACAGTGTACTGTACTATATCAGAGAATAATGAACAGTGTACTGTACTATATCAGAGAATAATGAACAGTGTACTGTACTATATCAGAGAATAATGAACAGTGTACTGTATCAGAGAATAATGAACAGTGTACTGTACTATATCAGAGAATAATGTACTGTATGAATAATGAACTGTATCAGAGAATAATGAACAGTGTACTGTACTATATCAGAGAATAATGAACAGTGTACTGTACTATATCAGAGAATAATGAACAGTGTACTGTACTGTATCAGAGAATAATGAACAGTGTGTACTATATCAGAGAATAATGAACAGTGTACTGTACTGTATCAGAGAATAATGAACAGTGTACTGTACTGTATCAGAGAATAATGAACAGTGTACTGTACTGTATCAGAGAATAATGAACAGTGTACTGTACTGTATCAGAGAATAATGAACAGTGTACTGTACTGTATCAGAGAATAATGAACAGTGTACTGTACTGTATCAGAGAATAATGAACAGTGTACTGTACTATATCAGAGAATAATGAACAGTGTACTGTACTATATCAGAGAATAATGAACAGTGTACTGTATCAGAGAATAATGAACAGTGTACTGTACTATATCAGAGAATAATGAACAGTGTACTGTACTATATCAGAGAATAATGAACAGTGTACTGTACTGTATCAGAGAATAATGAACAGTGTACTGTACTATATCAGAGAATAATGAACAGTGTACTGTACTGTATCAGAGAATAATGAACAGTGTACTGTACTATATCAGAGAATAATGAACAGTGTACTGTACTATATCAGAGAATAATGAACAGTGTACTGTACTATATCAGAGAATAATGAACAGTGTACTGTACTGTATCAGAGAATAATGAACAGTGTACTGTACTATATCAGAGAATAATGAACAGTGTACTGTACTGTATCAGAGAATAATGAACAGTGTACTGTACTGTATCAGAGAATAATGAACAGTGTACTGTACTGTATCAGAGAATAATGAACAGTGTACTGTACTATATCAGAGAATAATGAACAGTGTACTGTACTATATCAGAGAATAATGAACAGTGTACTGTATCAGAGAATAATGAACAGTGTACTGTACTGTATCAGAGAATAATGAACAGTGTACTGTACTATATCAGAGAATAATGAACAGTGTGTACTGTACTGTATCAGAGAATAATGAACAGTGTACTGTACTGTATCAGAGAATAATGAACAGTGTACTGTACTGTATCAGAGAATAATGAACAGTGTACTGTACTATATCAGAGAATAATGAACAGTGTACTGTACTATATCAGAGAATAATGAACAGTGTACTGTACTATATCAGAGAATAATGAACAGTGTACTGTACTATATCAGAGAATAATGAACAGTGTATATCAGAGAATAATGAACAGTGTACTGTACTATATCAGAGAATAATGAACAGTGTACTGTATCAGAGAATAATGAACAGTGTACTGTACTATATCAGAGAATAATGAACAGTGTACTGTACAGAGAATATCAGACTGAATCAGAGAATAATGAACAGTGTACTGTACTATATCAGAGAATAATGAACAGTGTACTGTACTGTATCAGAGAATAATGAACAGTGTACTGTACTATATCAGAGAATAATGAACAGTGTACTGTACTGTATCAGAGAATAATGAACAGTGTACTGTACTGTATCAGAGAATAATGAACAGTGTACTGTACTGTATCAGAGAATAATGAACAGTGTACTGTACTGTATCAGAGAATAATGAACAGTGTACTGTACTATATCAGAGAATAATGAACAGTGTACTGTACTGTATCAGAGAATAATGAACAGTGTACTGTACTATATCAGAGAATAATGAACAGTGTACTGTACTATATCAGAGAATAATGAACAGTGTACTGTACTGTATCAGAGAATAATGAACAGTGTACTGTACTATATCAGAGAATAATGAACAGTGTACTGTGTATCAGAGTACAGTGTACTGTATCAGAGAATAATGAACAGTGTACTGTACTATATCAGAGAATAATGAACAGTGTACTGTATATATCAGAGAATAATGAACAGTGTACTGTACTGTATCAGAGAATAATGAACAGTGTACTGTACTCAGAGAATATCAGTAGAATAATGAACAGTGTACTGTATCAGAGAATAATGAACAGTACTGTACTATATCAGAGAATAATGAACAGTGTACTGTATCAGAGAATAATGAACAGTGTACTGTACTATATCAGAGAATAATGAACAGTGTACTGTATCAGAGAATAATGAACAGTGTACTGTATCAGAGAATAATGAACAGTGTACTGTACTATATCAGAGAATAATGAACAGTGTACTGTACTGTATCAGAGAATAATGAACAGTGTACTGTACTGTATCAGAGAATAATGAACAGTGTACTGTACTGTATCAGAGAATAATGAACAGTGTACTGTACTGTATCAGAGAATAATGAACAGTGTACTGTACTATATCAGAGAATAATGAACAGTGTACTGTATCAGAGAATAATGAACAGTGTACTGTATCAGAGAATAATGAACAGTGTACTGTACTATATCAGAGAATAATGAACAGTGTACTGTATCAGAGAATAATGAACACTGTACTATATCAGAGTACTACTGTATCAGAGAATAATGAACAGTGTACTGTACTATATCAGAGAATAATGAACAGTGTACTGTACTATATCAGAGAATAATGAACAGTGTACTGTACTATATCAGAGAATAATGAACAGTGTACTGTACTATATCAGAGAATAATGAACAGTGTACTGTATCAGAGAATAATGAACAGTGTACTGTACTATATCAGAGAATAATGAACAGTGTACTGTACTGTATCAGAGAATAATGAACAGTGTACTGTACTATATCAGAGAATAATGAACAGTGTACTGTACTGTATCAGAGAATAATGAACAGTGTACTGTACTGTATCAGAGAATAATGAACAGTGTACTGTACTGTATCAGAGAATAATGAACAGTGTACTGTACTATATCAGAGAATAATGAACAGTGTACTGTACTATATCAGAGAATAATGAACAGTGTACTGTACTGTATCAGAGAATAATGAACAGTGTACTGTACTATATCAGAGAATAATGAACAGTGTACTGTACTGTATCAGAGAATAATGAACAGTGTACTGTACTGTATCAGAGAATAATGAACAGTGTACTGTACTGTATCAGAGAATAATGAACAGTGTACTGTACTGTATCAGAGAATAATGAACAGTGTACTGTACTATATCAGAGAATAATGAACAGTGTACTGTACTATATCAGAGAATAATGAACAGTGTACTGTACTGTATCAGAGAATAATGAACAGTGTACTGTACTGTATCAGAGAATAATGAACAGTGTACTGTACTATATCAGAGAATAATGAACAGTGTACTGAATAATGAACAGTGTACTGTACTGTATCAGAGAATAATGAACAGTGTACTGTACTATATCAGAGAATAATGAACAGTGTACTGTACTATATCAGAGAATAATGAACAGTGTACTGTACTGTATCAGAGAATAATGAACAGTGTACTATATACTGTACTATATCAGAGAATAATGAACAGTGTACTGTACTGTATCAGAGAATAATGAACAGTGTACTGTACTATATCAGAGAATAATGAACAGTGTACTGTACTATATCAGAGAATAATGAACAGTGTACTGTACTATATCAGAGAATAATGAACAGTGTACTGTACTATATCAGAGAATAATGAACAGTGTACTGTATCAGAGAATAATGAACAGTGTACTGTACTATATCAGAGAATAATGAACAGTGTACTGTACTGTATCAGAGAATAATGAACAGTGTACTGTACTATATCAGAGAATAATGAACAGTGTGAACAGTGTACTGTATCAGAGAATAATGAACAGTGTACTGTACTATATCAGAGAATAATGAACAGTGTACTGTACTGTATCAGAGAATAATGAACAGTGTACTGTACTGTATCAGAGAATAATGAACAGTGTACTGTACTGTATCAGAGAATAATGAACAGTGTACTGTACTGTATCAGAGAATAATGAACAGTGTACTGTACTGTATCAGAGAATAATGAACAGTGTACTGTACTATATCAGAGAATAATGAACAGTGTACTGTACTGTATCAGAGAATAATGAACAGTGTACTGTACTGTACTGTACTGTATCAGAGAATAATGAACAGTGTACTGTACTGTATCAGAGAATAATGAACAGTGTACTGTACTGTATCAGAGAATAATGAACAGTGTACTGTATCAGAGAATAATGAACAGTGTACTGTACTGTATCAGAGAATAATGAACAGTGTACTGTATCAGAGAATAATGAACAGTGTACTGTACTATATCAGAGAATAATGAACAGTGTACTGTATCAGAGAATAATGAACAGTGTACTGTACTATATCAGAGAATAATGAACAGTGTACTGTACTATATCAGAGAATAATGAACAGTGTACTGTACTATATCAGAGAATAATGAACAGTGTACTGTATCAGAGAATAATGAACAGTGTACTGTACTATATCAGAGAATAATGAACAGTGTACTGTATCAGAGAATAATGAACAGTGTACTGTACTATATCAGAGAATAATGAACAGTGTACTGTATCAGAGAATAATGAACAGTGTACTGTACTATATCAGAGAATAATGAACAGTGTACTGTATCAGAGAATAATGAACAGTGTACTGTACTATATCAGAGAATAATGAACAGTGTACTGTACTGTATAAGAGAATAATGAACAGTGTACTGTACTATATCAGAGAATAATGAACAGTGTACTGTACTGTATAAGAGAATAATGAACAGTGTACTGTATCAGAGAATAATGAACAGTGTACTGTACTATATCAGAGAATAATGAACAGTGTACTGTACTGTATCAGAGAATAATGAACAGTGTACTGTACTATATCAGAGAATAATGAACAGTGTACTGTATCAGAGAATAATGAACAGTGTACTGTACTATATCAGAGAATAATGAACAGTGTACTGTATCAGAGAATAATGAACAGTGTACTGTACTATATCAGAGAATAATGAACAGTGTACTGTACTGTATAAGAGAATAATGAACAGTGTACTGTACTATATCAGAGAATAATGAACAGTGTACTGTACTGTATCAGAGAATAATGAACAGTGTACTGTACTATATCAGAGAATAATGAACAGTGTACTGTACTGTATCAGAGAATAATGAACAGTGTACTGTACTGTATCAGAGAATAATGAACAGTGTACTGTACTGTATCAGAGAATAATGAACAGTGTACTGTACTGTATCAGAGAATAATGAACAGTGTACTGTACTATATCAGAGAATAATGAACAGTGTACTGTATCAGAGAATAATGAACAGTGTACTGTATCAGAGAATAATGAACAGTGTACTGTACTATATCAGAGAATAATGAACAGTGTACTGTATCAGAGAATAATGAACAGTGTACTGTACTATATCAGAGAATAATGAACAGTGTACTGTATCAGAGAATAATGAACAGTGTACTGTACTATATCAGAGAATAATGAACAGTGTACTGTATCAGAGAATAATGAACAGTGTACTGTACTATATCAGAGAATAATGAACAGTGTACTGGACTGTATCAGAGAATAATGAACAGTGTACTGTATCAGAGAATAATGAACAGTGTACTGTACTATATCAGAGAATAATGAACAGTGTACTGTACTGTATCAGAGAATAATGAACAGTGTACTGTATCAGAGAATAATGAACAGTGTACTGTATCAGAGAATAATGAACAGTGTACTGTATCAGAGAATAATGAACAGTGTACTGTATCAGAGAATAATGAACAGTGTACTGTATCAGAGAATAATGAACAGTGTACTGGACTGTATCAGAGAATAATGAACAGTGTACTGTATCAGAGAATAATGAACAGTGTACTGTACTGTATCAGAGAATAATGAACAGTGTACTGTACTATATCAGAGAATAATGAACAGTGTACTGTACTATATCAGAGAATAATGAACAGTGTACTGTATCAGAGAATAATGAACAGTGTACTGTACTGTATCAGAGAATAATGAACAGTGTACTGTACTGTATCAGAGAATAATGAACAGTGAGTGTACTGTACTATATCAGAGAATAATGAACAGTGTACTGTACTATATCAGAGAATAATGAACAGTGTACTGTATCAGAGAATAATGAACACTGTACTGTACTGTATCAGAGAATAATGAACAGTGTACTGTACTGTATCAGAGAATAATGAACAGTGAGTGTACTGTACTGTATCAGAGAATAATGAACAGTGTACTGTATCAGAGAATAATGAACAGTGAGTGTACTGTACTATATCAGAGAATAATGAACAGTGTACTGTACTATATCAGAGAATAATGAACAGTGTACTGTACTATATCAGAGAATAATGAACAGTGTACTGTACTATATCAGAGAATAATGAACAGTGTACTGTATCAGAGAATAATGAACAGTGTACTGTACTATATCAGAGAATAATGAACAGTGTACTGCACTATATCAGAGAATAATGAACAGTGTACTGTATCAGAGAATAATGAACAGTGTACTGTATCAGAGAATAATGAACAGTGTACTGTACTATATCAGAGAATAATGAACAGTGTACTGTATCACCAGAGAATAATGAACAGTGTACTGTATCAAAGAATAATGAACAGTGTACTGTACTATATCATAGAATAATGAACAGTGTACTGGACTGTATCACCAGAGAATAATGAACAGTGTACTGTACTATATCAGAGAATAATGAACAGTGTACTGTACTGTATCAGAGAATAATGAACAGTGTACTGTACTATATCAGAGAATAATGAACAGTGTACTGTATCAGAGAATAATGAACAGTGTACTGTACTATATCAGAGAATAATGAACAGTGTACTGTACTATATCAGAGAATAATGAACAGTGTACTGTATCAGAGAATAATGAACAGTGTACTGTACTATATCAGAGAATAATGAACAGTGTACTGTACTATATCAGAGAATAATGAACAGTGTACTGTATCAGAGAATAATGAACAGTGTACTGTACTATATCAGAGAATAAAGAACAGTGTACTGTACTATATCAGAGAATAATGAACAGTGTACTGTACTATATCAGAGAATAATGAACAGTGTACTGTACTATATCAGAGAATAATGAACAGTGTACTTACTTGCTCTGTATCACCAGGAAAATAACGACTCCAATAATTATTCCTCCCGTGATCCCCAACACCACTCCCAGAATCAAGGCTGCAGGAAGCAGAATAACGTGAGTTTTTTTTTGTTAACAACAACATAACAACAACTAATTAATAAAATATCAAAACTGTTGAATAGACCTACACTATATAGACAAAAGTATGTGGACGCCTCAGCCGTTGCTGACCGGTGTATAAAATTGAATAACACAGTGTACTGCACGGTATCAACAAAGACTAAACACTGTACTGTAATGTACTATATCACCAGTAATGATTAACAGTGTACTGTAATGTACTATATCACCAGTAATGATTAACAGTGTACTGTAATGTACTATATCACCAGTAATGATTAACAGTGTACTGTAATGTACTATATCACCAGTAATGATTAACAGTGTACTGTAATGTACTATATCACCAGTAATGATTAACAGTGTACTGTAATGTACTATATCACCAGTAATGATTAACAGTGTACTGTAATGTACTATATCACCAGTAATGATTAACAGTGTACTGTAATGTACTATATCACCAGTAATGATTAACAGTGTACTGTAATGTACTATATCACCAGTAATGATTAACAGTGTACTGTAATGTACTATATCACCAGTAATGATGAACAGTGTACTGTAATGTACTATATCACCAGTAATGATGAACAGTGTACTGTAATGTACTATATCACCAGTAATGATGAACAGTGTACTGTAATGTACTATATCACCAGTAATGATGAACAGTGTACTGTAATGTACTATATCACCAGTAATGATGAACAGTGTACTGTAATGTACTATATCACCAGTAATGATGAACAGTGTACTGTAATGTACTATATCACCAGTAATGATGAACAGTGTACTGTAATGTACTATATCACCAGTAATGATTAACAGTGTACTGTAATGTACTATATCACCAGTAATGATTAACAGTGTACTGTAATGTACTATATCACCAGTAATGATTAACAGTGTACTGTAATGTACTATATCACCAGTAATGATTAACAGTGTACTGTAATGTACTATATCACCAGTAATGATTAACAGTGTACTGTAATGTACTATATCACCAGTAATGATTAACAGTGTACTGTAATGTACTATATCACCAGTAATGATTAACAGTGTACTGTAATGTACTATATCACCAGTAATGATTAACAGTGTACTGTAATGTACTATATCACCAGTAATGATTAACAGTGTACTGTAATGTACTATATCACCAGTAATGATTAACAGTGTACTGTAATGTACTATATCACCAGTAATGATTAACAGTGTACTGTAATGTATTATATCACCAGTAATGATTAACAGTGTACTGTAATGTACTATATCACCAGTAATGATTAACAGTGTACTGTAATGTACTATATCACCAGTAATGATTAACAGTGTACTGTAATGTACTATATCACCAGTAATGATTAACAGTGTACTGTAATGTACTATATCACCAGTAATGATTAACAGTGTACTGTAATGTACTATATCACCAGTAATGATTAACAGTGTACTGTAATGTACTATATCACCAGTAATGATTAACAATGTACTGTAATGTACTATATCACCAGTAATGATTAACAGTGTACTGTAATGTACTATATCACCAGTAATGATTAACAGTGTACTGTAATGTACTATATCACCAGTAATGATTAACAGTGTACTGTAATGTACTATATCACCAGTAATGATTAACAGTGTACTGTAATGTACTATATCACCAGTAATGATTAACAATGTACTGTAATGTACTATATCACCAGTAATGATTAACACTGTACTGTAATGTACTATATCACCAGTAATGATTAACAGTGTACTGTAATGTACTATATCACCAGTAATGATTAACAATGTACTGTAATGTACTATATCACCAGTAATGATTAACACTGTACTGTAATGTACTATATCACCAGTAATGATTAACAGTGTACTGTACAGTACATTATCACAAGAGCTCAGTGTCTTTCAACGTGGCACTGTCATAGGATGCAACAAGTCAGTTTGTCCTGCTAGAGCTTCCCTGGTCAACTGTAAGTGCTGTTGTTGTGATGTGGAAACAACAACGGCTCAGTCGTGGAGTGGTAGGCCACACAATCTAACAGAACCATCGTCTGTCCTCGGTTGCAACACTCACCACTGAGTTCCAAACTACCTCTGGAAATAACATCAGCACAAGAACTGTTTGTCGGGAGCTTCATGAAATTGGTTTCCATAGCTGAGCAGCCACACACAAGCCAAAGGTCACCATGCGCAATGCCAAGCGTTGGCTGGAGTGGTGTAAAGCTTGCCGCCATTGGACTCTGGAGCAGTGGAAACACGTTCTCTGGAGTGATGAATCACGCTTCACCTTCGAGCAGTCTGACGGACAAATCTGGGTTCGGCGGATGCCAGGAGAACACTGCCTGCACCAATGCATAGTGCCAACTGTAAAGTTTGGTGGAGGAGGAAAATTGTGTGCGGCTGGCTGTTTTTCATGGTTCGGGATAGGCCCCTTAGTTCCAGTGAAGGGAAATCTTAACGCTACAGCATTTAAATTTTTTTTTAACCTTTATTTAACCAGGCAGGCTAGTTGAGAACAAGTTCTCATTTGCAACTGCGACCTGGCCAAGATAAAGCATAGCAGTGTGAACAGACAACACAGAGTTACACATGGAGTAAACAATTAACAAGTCAATAACACAGTAGAAAAAAGGGGAGTCTATATACATTGTGTGCAAAAGGCATGAGGAGGTAGGCGAATTATTACAATTTTGCAGATTAACACTGGAGTGATAAATGATCAGATGGTCATGTACAGGTAGAGATATTGTTGTGCAAAAGAGCAGAAAAGTAAATAAATAAAAACAGTATGGGGATGAGGTAGGTAAAAATGGGTGGGCTATTTACCGATAGACTATGTACAGCTGCAGCGATCGGTTAGCTGCTCAGATAGCAGATGTTTGAAGTTGGTGAGGGAGATAAAAGTCTCCAACTTCAGCGATTTTTGCAATTAGTTCCAGTCACAGGCAGCAGAGAACTGGAATGAAAGGCGGCCAAATGAGGTGTTGGCTTTAGGGATGATCAGTGAGATACACCTGCTGGAGCGCGTGCTACGGATGGGTGTTGCCATCGTGACCTTGGCCTTGTAGATGACCTGGAGCCAGTGGGTCTGGCGATGAATATGTAGCGAGGGCCAGCCGACTAGAGCATACAGGTCGCAGTGGTGGGTGGTTTAAGGGTGCTTTAGTGACCAAACGGATGGCACTGTGATAAACTGCATCCAGTTTGCTGAGTATTGGAAGCAATTTTGTAGATGACATCGCCGAAGTCGAGGATTTGTAGGATAGTCAGTTTTACTAGGGTAAGTTTGGCGGCGTGAGTGAAGGAGGCTTTGTTGCGGAATAGAAAGCTGACTCTAGATTTGATTTTCGATTGGAGATGTTTGATATGAGTCTGGAAGGAGAGTTTACAGTCTAGCCAGACACCTAGGTACTTATAGATGTCCACATATTCAAGGTCGGAACCATCCAGGGTGGTGATGCTGGTCAGGCGTGCGGGTGCACGCAGCGAACGGTTGAAAAGCATGCATTTGGTTTTACTAGCGTTTAAGAGCAGTTGGAGGCCACGGAAGGAGTGTTGTATGGCATTGAAGCTCGTTTGGAGGTTAGATAGCACAGTGTCCAAGGACGGGCCGGATGTATATAGAATGGTGTCGTCTGCGTAGAGGTGGATCAGGGAATCGCCCGCAGCAAGAGCAACATCATTGATATATACAGAGAAAAGAGTCGGCCCGAGGATTGAACCCTGTGGCAACCATAGAGACTGCCAGAGGACCGGACAGCATGCCCTCCAATTTGACACACTGAACTCTGTCTGCAAAGTAGTTGGTGAACCAGGCAAGGCAGTCATCCGAAAAACCGAGGCTACTGAGTCTTCCGATAAGAATATGGTGATTGACAGAGTTGAAAGCCTTGGCAAGGTCGATGAAGACGGCTGCACAGTACTGTCTTTTATCGATGGCGGTTATGATATCGTTTAGTACCTTGAGTGTGGCTGAGGTGCACCTGTGACCGGCTCGGAAACCAGATTGCACAGCGGAGAAGGTACGGTAGGATTCGAGATGGTCAGTGACCTGTTTGTTGACTTGGCTTTCGAAGACTTTAGATAGGCAGGGCAGGATGGATATAGGTCTGTAACAGTTTGGGTTCAGGGTGTCTCCCCCTTTGAAGAGGGGGATGACTGCGGCAGCTTTCCAATCCTTGGGGGTCTCAGACGATATGAAAGAGAGGTTGAACAGGCTGGTAATAGGGGTGAAGAGGGGGATGACTGCGGCAGCTTTCCAATCCTTGGGGGTCTCAGACGATATGGAAGAGAGGTTGAACAGGCTGGTAATAGGGGTTGCATACAATGACATTCAAGACGGTTCTGTGCTTTCGACTTTTTGGTAACAGTTTGGGGAAGGCCCTTGCCTGTTTCAGTATGACAATGCCCCCGAGCACAAAGTGAGGTCCATGCAGAAATGGTTTGTTGAGATTGGTGTGGAAGAACTTGACTGGCCTGTACAGAGCCCTGACTTCAACCCTAACGAACACCTTTTGGGATGAATTGGAACGCCACCTGCAAGCCAGGCCTAATCGGCCCTACATCAGTGCCCGACCTCACTAATGCTTTTGTGGCTGAATGGAAGCAAGTCTCCGCAGCAATGTTCCAACATCTAGTGGAAAGCCTTCCCAGAAGAGTGGAGGCTGTTATAGCAGCAATGTTCCAACATCTAGTGGAAAGCCTTCCCAGAATAGCGGAGGCTGTTATAGCAGCAATGTTCCAACATCTAGTGGAAAGCCTTCCCAGAAGAGCGGAGGCTGTTACAGCAGCAATGTTCCAACATCTAGTGGAAAGCGTTCCCAGAAGAGTGGAGGCTGTTATAGCAACAAAGAAGGGACCAACTCCATATTAATACCCATGATTTAGGAATGAGATGTTCGACGAGCAGGTGTCCACATACTTTTGGTCATGTAGTGAATCTCTCAACTCACCAATAGGAGTATATAGACCTGTATCTCTATCCACCAATAGGAGTATATAGACCTGTATCTCTACCCACCAATAGGAGTATATAGACCTGTATCTCTACTCATCAATAGGAGTATATAGACCTGTATCTCTACTCACCAATAGGAGTATATAGACCTGTATCTCTACCCACCAATAGGAGTATATAGACCTGTATCTCTACTCACCAATAGGAGTATATAGACCTGTATCTCTACTCACCAATAGGAGTATATAGACCTGTATCTCTACCCACCAATAGGAGTATATAGACCTGTATCTCTACTCACCAATAGGAGTATATAGACCTGTATCTCTACCCACCAATAGGAGTATATAGACCTGTATCTCTACTCACCAATAGGAGTATACAGACCTGTATCTCTACTCACCAATAGGAGTATATAGACCTGTATCTCTACCCACCAATAGGAATATATAGACCTGTATCTCTACTCACCAATAGGAGTATATAGACCTGTATCTCTACTCACCAATAGGAATATATAGACCTGTATCTCTACTCACCAATAGGAGTATATAGACCTGTATCTCTACTCACCAATAGGAGTATATAGACCTGTATCTCTACTCACCAATAGGAGTATATAGACCTGTATCTCTACTCACCAATAGGAGTATATAGACCTGTATCTCTACTCACCAATAGGAGTATATAGACCTGTATCTCTACTCACCAATAGGAGTATATAGACCTGTATCTCTACTCACCAATAGGAGTATATAGACCTGTATCTCTACTCACCAATAGGAGTATAGACCTGTCTACCCACCAAAGGAGTATATAGACCTGTATCTCTAGACCTGTATCTCTACCCACCAATAGGAGTATATAGACCTGTATCTCTACCCACCAATAGGAGTATATAGACCTGTATCTCTACTCACCAATAGGAGTATATAGACCTGTATCTCTACTCACCAATAGGAGTATATAGACCTGTATCTCTACTCACCAATAGGAGTATATAGACCTGTATCTCTACTCACCAATAGGAGTATATAGACCTGCATCTCTACTCACCAATAGGAGTATCGGGCTCATACTCCTCATCCTCACTACCTTCATCTGATGACAAAACATCAGATTATTAAATCAGATTATTATGAATATAGTATCATTTAATTATTCAACATTACATTCATGTGTTTTTTCAGTGTCATGTGGCATTGAAAACTACAAAAATATTTGTGGAACCTCTAAATGTTATGCCATCTCATATCATCTCACCATGAATCCCAGCACAGGTGGCGTTGCAGGCCTGATGGTCGATGAACCTGTTCCCGTTCCCCACACAGCCAGTCCAGTGAAACTTCTTACACTTCTCATGGATGGGGTCGTAGAAATAACGCAGGTAGGTGCCGAAGCATTCACCCAGAGCCTTCTTGAAGTGGCAGGCTTTAGACTCTGTACAGAGGGAAGGACAAGGGTTAGGGTTAGGGTTAGGGTTGGGGTTGGGGTTGGGGTTAGGGTTGGGGTTAGGGTTAGGGTTGGGGTTGGGGTTAGGGTTGGGGTTAGGGTTAGGGTTGGGGTTAGGGTTAGGGTTGGGGTTAGGGTTAGGGTTAGGGTTGGGGTTGGGGTTGGGGTAGGGGTTGGGGTTGGGGTTGGGGTTAGGGTTGGGGTTGGGGTAGGGAGAGAGAGACAAAGCATTAATCACACACAAAAAAAAACACTTCAGTGTTGTGATTCCAGTGTAGGTTCAACCCATGAACAAAGTTGTCCTCGCATGGCATTGTTCTGGGTGTTGTTACTATGTTTTGCCACATGGTGGCACATTGCAACGAACGTAAATCATCTGCTGCACACGAGTACAGAGTTGCGTTAGTGCTTAGATACTGTAAGCCAGGGATCGTCAACTAAATTCAGCCGTAGGCCGAATTTACCTTGAGCAGATGGCCGGGGGCCGGAACACAGTTATAAATCATTTGTACACTGCAAATTGACCTCAAGAATCCCAAACAGACATAGTATTGGACAATAACAGAATCATTTCAAACATTGATTACATACGCCTCTCTTTTTATGTTTGCTAATACTTGGGAATATTTGGTGATTTGATAGTCCTTAACATTACATTTGCTCAGAAAACTTAGGGGGCCAAATAAATGTAGACGGTGGGAAGCATATTGGGGAGTCCTGGTGTAAACTCTGAAATCAGCAGTAGGTTTTGAATGAGTTACTCTTCTCGTTTCAGACACTATGGATGACCTCTGCCTCACATTTAGATGGTAAACCTCAAGAAACCCAACACTAGACGACAGTAAAAAAAATCTCTCTCTCTCTCTCTCTCTCTCTCTCTCTCTCTCTCTCTCTCTCTCTCTCTCTCTCTCTCTCTCTCTCACGCTCTCTCTCTCTCGCTCTCTCTCTCTCTCTCTCTCTCTCTCTCTCTCTCTCTCTCTCTCTCTCTCTCTCTCTCTCTCTCTCTCTCTCTCTCTCTCTCTCTCTCTCTCTCTCTCTCTCTCTCTTACACAAACACTCACCCACTACCCAATATAGTCATAGCAGGGGCAATAAAAACCTCTTCCTCTGTAAAACTGTTACTCCAAAGTCCTTGTTTATGGCCATGCCAAAATAAGTCATTGTTTATGGCCATGCCACAAGAAATTGAATTCTACGTCCACTTTTTCTGCAGATGCACAGTAGACTGTCTTGACAGACATTACACACTACAAGTGTGGGGTCTTAAATGGGTTATACTATATTGGGTATTATGAGTATCCACCTACTACGTCTGTATCAACCAATAGGATTTAATGAACAGAACACTGTATCCACCTACTACGTCTGTATCAACCAATAGGATTTAATGAACAGAACACTGTGTCCACCTACTATGTCTGTATCAACCAATAGGATTTAATGAACAGAACACTGTGTCCACCTACTACGTCTGTATCAACCAATAGGATTTAATGAACAGAACACTGTGTCCACCTACTACGACTGTATCAACCAATAGGATTTAATGAACAGAACACGTCTGTATCAACCAATAGGATTTAATGAACAGAACACTGTATCCACCTACTATGTCTGTATCAACCAATAGGATTTAATGAACAGAACACTGTGTCCATCTACTATGTCTGTATCTACCAATAGGATTTAATGAACAGAACACGTCTGTATCAACCAATAGGATTTAATGAACAGAACACTGTATCCACCTACTATGTCTGTATCAATCAATAGGATTTAATGAACAGAACACTGTGTCCATCTACTATGTCTGTATCAACCAATAGGATTGACTGTGCTGAATGTGTACAATAAATGTACAGAACACCAAGGTCTGGACTGGTTCTGATATATTATCTATATTAGAGGACAAGGTCTGGACTGGTTCTGATATATTATCTATATTAGAGGACAAGGTCTGGACTGGTTCTGATATATTATCTATATTAGAGGACAAGGTCTGGACTGGTTCTGATATATTATCTATATTAGAGGACAGGGTCTGGACTGGTTCTGACATATTATCTATATTAGAGGACAGGGTCTGGACTGGTTCTGATATATTATCTATATTAGAGGACAGGGTCTGGTTCTGGTATACTACCTATATTAGAGGACAGGGTCTGGACTGGTTCTGATATATTATCTATATTAGAGGACAGGGACTGGACTGGTTCTGATATACTACCTATATTAGAGGACAGGGACTGGACTGGTTCTGGTATACTACCTATATTAGAGGACAGGGACTGGTTCTGATATATACTACCTATATTAGAGGACAGGGTCTGGACTGGTTCTGTATACTACCTATATTAGAGGACAGGGGGACTGGTTCTGTATACTACCTATATTAGAGGACATGGTCTGGACTGGTTCTGTATACTATTATCTATATTAGAGGACAGGGACTGGTTCTGTATACTACCTATATTAGAGGACAGGGTCTGGACTGGTTCTGATATACTACATATATTAGAGGATAGGGACTGGTTCTGGTATACTACCTATATTAGAGGACAGGGACTGGTTCTGGTATACTACCTATATTAGAGGACAGGGTCTGGACTGGTTCTGGTATACTACCTATATTAGAGGACAGGGTCTGGACTGGTTCTGGTATACTACCTATATTACAGGACAGGGTCTGGACTGGTTCTGGTATACTACCTATATTAGAGGACAGGGTCTGGACTGGTTCTGGTATACTACCTATATTAGAGGACAGGGTCTGGACTGGTTCTGGTATACTACCTATATTAGAGGACAGGGTCTGGTTCTGGTATACTACCTATATTAGAGGACAGGGACTGGTTCTGGTATACTACCTATATTAGAGGACATGGTCTGGACTGGTTCTGGTATACTACATAT
>NC_060178.1:1417661-1462661 GCF_021184085.1 Oncorhynchus gorbuscha
TAGTGGCATCATTAGGCCCGGAACCATTTGCATCATTAGGCCTGGGACCAGTGGTGTCATTAGGCCTGGACCAGTGGCATCATTAGGCCTGGAACCAGTGGTGTCATTAGGCCTGGAACCAGTGGTGTCATTAGGCCTGGAACCAGTGGCATCATTAGGCCTGGAACCAGTGGCATCATTAGGCCTGGACCAGTGGCATCATTAGGCCTGGAACCAGTGGCATCATTAGGCCTGGACCATTGGCATCATTAGGCCCGGGACCAGTGGCGTCATTAGGCCCGGGACCAGTGGTGTCATTAGGCCCGGAACCAGTGGCATCATTAGGCCTGGAACCAGTGGCGTCATTAGGCCGGGAACCAGTGGCATCATTAGGCCCGGGACCAGTGGTGTCATTAGGCCCGGAACCAGTGGCATCATTAGGCCTGGAACCAGTGGCATCATTAGGCCTGGAACCAGTGGCATCGTTAAAACACACACCCTCTCCCCTCAAATGAAGTGGACACTTCTGATGATGTATCATGACGTCTGACGAGTTGACGCTTGCAGGGCTAGGGGCGAGGGACGAGGGGCGAGGGACGAGGGGCGAGGGACGAGGGGCGAGGGACGAGGGACGAGTGAATTAATTTTAAATGGACCGTTCCTGGTCAGAAATATGTCACTCGATCATCCCAGGGTTGTTTTGTGAGTCGTCATGGAACTGTTGTGGTTGCCTTTAAATGCTCTACAGTCAATTATGATGCATTTCATATCTTGGCTAGAAGACAGCGCATCCGCAGACGTGTTAGCCATCCTCCTACATCAGGTAAGTCCAAAATTACAATGTATAAGTGTAATGTCAGGGAAAGTTAACGTTTTCAAAAGATAACCAAACAAAAACAAAAGGACTTTTATGACACGTGTTTGAGCCGTCATTAGTAGTTGGTTTTCAGTTTTGGCTGACTTTTATGACACGTGTTTGAGCCGTCATTAGTAGTTGGTTTTCAGTTTTGGCTGACTTTTATGACACGTGTTTGAGCCGTCATTAGTAGTTGGTTTTCAGTTTTGGCTGACTTTTCTGACACGTGTTTGAGCCGTCATTAGTAGTTGGTTTTCAGTTTTGGCTGACTTTTCTGAGCGGATGTACAATCATTGCGAATTGAATTATGGGGCGCTTCAGGCCCCGGAGTGACTCGCAAACTCAATCAAAAAAGGAGGGCTGAGGGGTTTACGTTACCAACTTCCCTTGCTTGGCTAACCATTTGGACCGACGACAAAGATGGCCGTGGGGATTCCCCAAGGGCATAAGGCGAGGGTAAGTGGATGAGGGTGTGTCTTTCATGAGTTTGAAATGCAGCCAATGTCATCACTCAGCAATACTTCTGCCATCTATCCAATTCTACTCCAACCTTTTTGAGAAGTAGAGTATAGTTCAGGTGATATGTTTTAATAATTTCAGAAGGAATTTGCAATCCAAGATATGTCATTTTCTGAGGCATAATTATACTCTTCAATAGGTGTATTTTATATCCTGAAAAGGTCCTATAATCTTTCAGGATGTGAACTAATGCCCAGAGTGACATTTCTGGTTTAGTGAACTAAAGCAAAATGTCATCGGCATATAGCGAGACAAGATGTTCACGCCCACCTATACGAACACTATGATTGGATGAGATGAGATCTAAAAGCTGCCAAAGAAGAAAGGAGAGGACTAGCGGGACAACCCTGCCTTGTGCCACGTGATAGAAAAACTGTGAGGAAATGTTTCCATTAGTCAAGATCTGAGATACTGGACATTTGTACAGCAATCTAATCAGACCAACATACAACAGACCAATATTCATCCTCTGGAAAACGTCAAACATTCTATGCGGTCAAAAGCTTGTTCCGCATCTAATGAAGCCTCCACTGCAGGTTCTTGGTCATTCTCCACATAATGCATAATATTAAATAATCTTCTGATATTATCAGGAGATGAGCGGTTTCTTACAAAAGCCTGTTTGGTCCATATCAGCCAAGTCTGGAAGAACCTAATCCAGTCTAAGAGCAATGAGTTTTCCAAGAATCTTCTATGAAGTGTTCAATAAAGATAGTAGTCTATACAACCCACAAAGCAGAGGATCTTTCCCAGGTTTGAACAAAACTATGATCAGTATCTGTTCAAGTGTGTCTGGGAGCTTTTCTGCCTCTATGGCATAATTAAACATCATTAAACATACTGCAAAGAGGCTGAATTAGTTTTGGATCGTTAGAATTCAATAGGGAATCCGTCTAACCCTGGTGATTTTCCCCCAGCAGTGTTGAAAACGGAATCCCTAATTTCCTCGGAATGTCATCTCTTTTTCCAAGTGCTCTCTATCCTCATCAGTTAACATTTGTAGATTGAGTTTGTTCAAAAACTCATGCATTGTGGCAGGGGCCCCTTCAGACTGGTACAATGTCTCATTAAAGTCCCTAAAGACCAGATACATTTCCTCTGTGAACAACTGTGTCGTAGAGCTAATAACTCTACGAGCTTCCTCTCTCCTTATCTGCCAAGCTAGCAACTTCCTTGCTTGATCTCCATGTTCGTAGTAGTTTTGTTTTTGTTCTCGTAAGAGCGTTTTCCGCTTTATGGGTCTTCAGGGTGTTATATTCACTTTTGTTCTAATTTTTGTAGAGTTGAGTTGTCAAACGTTATACTATGTTCATTTTCCAGATCTATAATTTATTTCTCCAATGAATCTATTTGAGCCTTATACATTTGACCAGCACCTGAACTAAAGGATATGATTTACCCCCTCAGATATGCAAGGAGAGCTTCCCATTACATTAGGCGCGAGGCAGAGTTGTTATTGGTGGAAAAAAAATGTCGATATGAGTGTTCAGAAATGTTACAAATGTGGGATTATTTAGTATAATCCCAAATGTGGGATTATTTAGTATAATCCCAAATGTGGGATTACTTAGTAAGTATGTGCCAAACCTCCACCTTCTTGAGGGTGGCTGTGTTTAACTGGCTGGTCCTGAAGCCAGCAGGACAGAATGATGGCAAGTTTTCAGACTGAAACACATACTGAAAATTCTGACAGTGACACAGTGCCCCCCTGTGGACTGCAGCTTTACTACAACATCATATTTAACCCTGTTTAAAAAAAAGTCACAGTCCAACCTTCCTCTCCACATCCACTAGCCACAGTCCAACCTTCCCCTCCTCATCCACTAGCCACAGTCCAACCTTCCCCTCCTCATCCACTAGCCACAGTCCAACCTTCCCCTCCTCATCCACTAGCCACAGTCCAACCCTCCCCTCCTCATCCACTAGCCACAGTCCAACCTTCCCCTCCTCATCCACTAGCCACAGTCCAACCCTCCCCTCCTCATCCACTAATCACAGTCCAACCCTCCGCTCCTCATCCACTAGCCATAGTCCAGCCATCCCCTCCTCATCCACTAGCCATAGTCCAACCCTCCCCTCCTCATCCACTAGCCACAGTCCAACCCTCCACTCCTCATCCACTAGGCACAACCCTCCACTCCTCATTTACTAGTCACTGTCCAACCCTCCGCTCCTCATCCACTAGGCACAACCCTCCACTCCTCATCCACCAGCCACAGTCCAACCCTCCCCTCCTCATCCACTAGCCACAACCCTCCTCTCCTCATCCACTAGCCACAACCCTCCGCTCCTCATCCACGAGCCACAGTCCAACCCTCCCCTCCTCATCCACTAGTCACAGTCCAACCCTCCCCTCCTCATCCACTAGCCACAGTCCAACCCTCCGCTCCTCATCAACTAGGCACAGTCCAACCCTCCCCCCTCATCCACAAATCACAGTCCAACCCCCCTCCTCATCCACTAGCCACAACCCTCCTCTCCTCATCCACTAGCCACAACCCTCCCCTCCTCATCCACGAGCCACAGTCCAACCCTCCCCTCCTCATCCACTAGCCACAACCCTCCCCTCCTCATCCACGAGCCACAGTCCAACCCTCCCCTCCTCATCCACTAGCCACAACCCTCCTCTCCTCATCCACTAGCCACAACCCTCCCCTCCTCATCCACGAGCCACAGTCCAACCCTCCACTCCTCATTTACTAGCCACAGTCCAACCCTCCACTCCTCATTTACTAGCCACAGTCCAATCCTCCCCTCCTCATCCACGAGCCACAGTCCAACCCTCCCCTCGTCACCCACTAGCTATTAGTCATCTCTGGAGCCTACTTGCATTAGTCATCTCTGGGAGCCTACTTGCATTAGTAATCTCTGGGCTCCTACTTGCATTAGTCATCTCTGGGCTCCTACTTGCATTAGTCATCTCTGGGCTCCTACTGGAGCCTACCCTCCACTCCTCATTTACTAGTCACAGTCCAACCCTCCCCTCCTCATCCACGTATCACAGTCCAACCCCCTCCTCATCCACGAGCCACAGTCCAACCCTCCCCTCCTCATCCACTAGGCACAACCCTCCTCTCCTCATCCACTAGCCACAACCCTCCCCTCCTCATCCACGAGCCACAGTCCAACCCTCCTCTCCTCATCCACTAGCCACAACCCTCCGCTCCTCATCCACTAGCCACAACCCTCCCCTCCTCATCCACGAGCCACAGTCCAACCCTCCCCTCCTCATCCACTAGCCACAGTCCAACCCTCCCCTCCTCATCCACTAGTCACAGTCCAACCCTCCCCTCCTCATCCACTAGCCACAGTCCAACCCTCCGCTCCTCATCAACTAGGCACAGTCCAACCCTCCCCCTCATCCACGAATCACAGTCCAACCCCCTCCTCATCCACTAGCCACAACCCTCCTCTCCTCATCCACTAGCCACAACCCTCCCCTCCTCATCCACGAGCCACAGTCCAACCCTCCCCTCCTCATCCACTAGCCACAGTCCAACCCTCCCCTCCTCATCCACTAGTCACAGTCCAACCCTCCCCTCCTCATCCACTAGCCACAGTCCAACCCTCCCCTCCTCATCCACTAGCCACAGTCCAACCCTCCCCTCCTCATCCACTAGCCACAGTCCAACCCTCCGCTCCTCATCAACTAGGCACAGTCCAACCCTCCCCCTCATCCACGAATCACAGTCCAACCCCCTCCTCATCCACTAGCCACAACCCTCCTCTCCTCATCCACTAGCCACAACCCTCCCCTCCTCATCCACTAGCCACAGTCCAACCCTCCCCTCCTCATCCACTAGCCACAGTCCAACCCTCCCCTCCTCATCCACTAGCCACAGTCCAACCCTTCACTCCTCATTTACTAGCCACAGTCCAACCCTCCACTCCTCATTTACTAGCCACAGTCCAACCCTCCCCTCCTCATCCACGAGCCACAGTCCAACCCTCCCCTCGTCATCCACTAGCTATTAGTAATCTCTGGAGCCTACTTGCATTAGTCATCTCTGGGAGCCTACTTGCATTAGTAATCTCTGGGCTCCTACTTGCATTAGTCATCTCTGGGCTCCTACTTGCATTAGTCATCTCTGGGCTCCTACTTGCATTAGTCATCTCTGGGAGCCTACTGGAGCCTACCCTCCACTCCTCATCCACTAGCCACAACCCTCCTCTCCTCATCCACTAGTCACAGTCCAACCCTCCCCACCTCATCCACGTATCACAGTCCAACCCCCTCCTCATCCACGAGCCACAGTCCAACCCTCCCCTCCTCATCCACTAGGCACAACCCTCCCCTCCTCATCCACTAGCCACAACCCTCCTCTCCTCATCCACTAGTCACAGTCCAACCCTCCTCTCCTCATCCACGTATCACAGTCCAACCCCCCTCCTCATCCACGAGCCACAGTCCAACCCCCGTCCTCATCCACGAGCCACAGTCCAACCCTCCCCTCCTCATCCACCAGCCACAGTGCAACCCTCCCCTCCTCATCCACTAGCCACAACTCTCCTCTCCTCATCCACCAGCCACAGTCCAACCCTCCCCTCCTCATCCACTAGCCACAACCCTCCCCTCCTCATCCACTAGCCACAACCCTCCCCTCCTCATCCACGAGCCACAGTCCAACCCTCCCCTCCTCATCCACCAGTCACAATCCAACCCCCCTCCTCATCCACGAGCCACAGTCCAACCCTCCCCTCCTCATCCACTAGCCACAGTCCAACCCTCCGCTCCTCATTAACTAGGCACAACCCTCCACTCCTCATCCACCAGCCACAGTCCAACCCTCCCCTCCTCATCCACTAGCCACAACTCTCCCCTCCTCATCCACTAGCCACAACCCTCCCCTCCTCATCCACTAGCCACAACCCTCCCCTCCTCATCCACTAGCCACAACCCTCCCCTCCTCATCCACTAGCCACAGTCTAACCCTCCTCATCCACTAGCCACAACCCTCCCCTCCTCATCCACTAGCCACAACCGTCCCCTCCTCATCCACTAGCCACAACCCTCCCCTCCTCATCCACTAGCCACAGTCCAACCCTCCTCATCCACTAGCCACAACCCTCCCCTCCTCATCCACTAGCCACAACCCTCCCCTCCTCATCCACTAGCCACAACCCTCCCCTCCTCATCCACTAGCCACAGTCCAACCCTCCTCATCCACTAGCCACAACCCTCCTCTCCTCATCCACCAGCCACAGTCCAACCCTCCCCTCCTCATCCACTAGCCACAACCCTCCCCTCCTCATCCATTAGCCACAACCCTCCCCTCCTCATCCACTAGCCACAGTCCAACCCTCCTCATCCACTAGCCACAACCCTCCTCTCCTCATCCACCAGCCACAGTCCAACCCTCCCCTCCTCATCCACTAGCCACAACCCTCCCCTCCTCATCCACTAGCCACAGTCCAACCCTCCTCATCCACTAGCCACAACCCTCCCCTCCTCATCCACTAGCCACAACCCTCCCCTCCTCATCCACTAGCCACAACCCTCCCTTCCTCATCCACTAGCCACAGTCCAACCCTCCTCATCCACTAGCCACAGTCCAACCCTCCTCATCCACTAGCCACAACCCTCCTCTCCTCATCCACCAGCCACAGTCCAACCCTCCGCTCCTCATCCACTAGTCACAGTTCTGTACTGATGTAATTGTTGCATGTCTTCCATACAAAGTGTGCAGTGTTTGGATCTGCCAGGCACCACAACAGAAGCCTTATAGGGTCAGAAAACATCTCAAATACAGAAAGTAGCATTTTCTGTAAACACTCACTCCTTAACTGCAGGACAACGACTTCCAAAACAAACCACCTCCTTTCATCAGAGCCACCACCTTTCATCGCAGACTCTCAGATGTACACCGTGGCACTAGGTTACAGACACCATAACAGTAGGTTTAGGACCAGAGCAGCACTGCAGTGTCGTTGCAGATCCTGCTCCCCATGTTACTGCTACGGCTGGAAAAGCTTCTCCTAAAAACAGATCCGGGCTAATGTTGTATAGCTTGTCTTATACATTACATTTACCTTTAAGTCATTTAGCAGACGCTCTTATCCAGAGCTACTTACAAATTGGTGCATTCACCTTATGACATCCAGTAGAACAGTCACTTTACAATAGTGCATCTAAATCTTAAAGGGGGGGGGTGAGAGGGATTACTTATCCTATCCTAGGTATTCCTTAAAGAGGTGGGGTTTCAGGTGTCTCCGGAAGGTGGTGATTGACTTATAAACAACAAAACATTGTGGTATACTGTATGTCTAAGACAAGCTAGTCTGTCTGTATTATTCAGGGATGCAAACTGGTGAGGGCCCAGCTGGTGAGGGCCCAGCTGGTGAGAGCCCAACTGGTGAGGGCCCAACTGGTGAGAGACCAACTGGTGAGAGACCAACTGGTGAGGGCCCAACTGGTGAGGGCCCAACTGGTGAGGGCCCAACTGGTGAGAGACCAACTGGTGAGGGCCCAACTGGTGAGAGACCAACTGGTGAGGGCCCAACTGGTGAGAGACCAACTGGTGAGAGACCAACTGGTGAGAGACCAACTGGTGAGGGCCCAACTGGTGAGGGCCCAACTGGTGAGAGACCAACTGGTGAGAGACCAACTGGTGAGAGACCAACTGGTGAGGGCCCAACTGGTGAGAGACCAACTGGTGAGAGACCAACTGGTGAGGGCCCAACTGGTGAGAGACCAACTGGCGAGGGCCCAACTGGCGAGGGCCCAATTGGTGAGGGCCCAACTGGTGAGGGCCCAACTGGCGAGGTCCCAACTGGTGAGAGACCAACTGGTGAGGGCCCAACTGGTGAGGGCCCAACTGGCGAGGGCCCAACTGGTGAGTGCCCAACTGGTGAGGGCCCAACTGGTGAGGGCCCAAAAGGTCTGTCTTATTAGGTCTTGATCTAAAGTGAAACCTTCGCCTGTCAGTGAAACCTTCGCCTGTCAGTGAAACCATCGCCTGTCAGTGAAACCGCCATGTTGTCAGAGTGATACTCTCAGGGATCATAAACGATTTGAATGACAACCTTTGTACTCTCAGTTCCATAAAGTGTTCCCCTAACTGCAGAATATTACAATGGGTAAAATATTTAAAATAGGACATGAGTAACTTAATTCATTGATTAAATTCATAAATAATGTGTAAAATATTTCATGTTTTAAAAAAATACTGAATCAATTTGCTCTCCCGCCCAAACTCAACTGGACGTGAAGGGAAGCAAAGACAAGCCTCCCTTATTTCAAATGGAAGAGGAGTAAAAGTCAAAACTAACGTCTGATGCTACAATGAAGCGGTAAGAGAACAGTTTTAAGACCCCTTTAGCAGACTACTGATTTATTAAAGTCTTCAAATCAAACTCTATTTCAGATGTACAAACAGAACAGCACCTACCTGAGACTGACAAGACGGTGACTGAGGTATATGCACACAGACATACTAAATGATTGAACTTACCTGGTACTTCGCTGTGAACCATGTAGAATGTAGCAAAAACTAAAGCCCCAAATATGACCAGTTGTTTCATGGTGCTGTCTGTGTGTGTTCTCTCCAGTCTCCAGCAGAACGAGTGACGGTTGTAAACTGCGAAGGGAGGGGGATGTTTACACATCATCTCCGCTGACCTTCGTACTCATCACTGATACCAGGGCTGCGCCCCAACAGGAAGTGCAGTAAGGATATGGAGCCTGGTCCCAGATCTGTTGGTGCTGTTTAGGTTGCAGTAATATGTTATCAGACAGTCTTATCCAGTGAGAATTACTTCAGACAGCTAGGTGGACCAGTCATAGTCAGTACATTCATCTCCAGATAGCTAGGTGGACCAGTCATAGTCAGTACATTCATCTCCAGATAGCTAGGTGGACCAGTCATAGTCAGTACATTCATCTCCAGATAGCTAGGTGGACCAGTCATAGTCAGTACATTCATCTCCAGATAGCTAGGTGGACCAGTCATAGTCAGTACATTCATTTTCAGATAGCTAGGTGGACCAGTCATAGTCAGTACATTCATCTCCAGATAGCTAGGTGGACCAGTCATAGTCAGTACATTCATCTCCAGATAGCTAGGTGGACCAGTCATAGTCAGTACATTCATCTCCAGATAGCTAGGTGGACCAGTCATAGTCAGTACATTCATCTCCAGATAGCTAGGTGGACCAGTCATAGTCAGAACATTCATCTCCAGATAGCTAGGTGGACCAGTCATAGTCAGTACATTCATCTCCAGATAGCTAGGTGGACCAGTCATAGTCAGTACATTCATCTCCAGATAGCTAGGTGGACCAGTCATAGTCAGAACATTCATCTTCAGATAGCTAGGTGGACCAGTCATAGTCAGTACATTCATCTTCAGATAGCTAGGTGGACCAGTCATAGTTAGTACATTCATCTCCAAATAGCTAGGTGGACCAGTCATAGTTAGTACATTCATCTCCAGATAGCTAGGTGGACCAGTCATAGTCAGTACATTCATCTTCAGATAGCTAGGTGGACCAGTCATAGTCAGTACATTCATCTTCAAATAGCTAGGTGGACCAGTCATAGTCAGTACATTCATCTTCAGATAGCTAGGTGGACCAGTCATAGTCAGTACATTCATCTCCAGATAGCTAGGTGGACCAGTCATAGTCAGTACATTCATCTTCAAATAGCTAGGTGGACCAGTCATAGTCAGTACATTCATCTCCAGATAGTACATTCATCTCCAGATAGCTAGGTGGACCAGTCATAGTCAGTACATTCATCTCCAGATAGCTAGGTGGACCAGTCATAGTCAGTACATTCATCTGGACCAGATAGTCAGTACATTCATCTCCAGATAGCTAGGTGGACCAGTCATAGTCAGTACATTCATCTCCAGATAGCTAGGTGGACCAGTCATAGTCAGTACATTCATCTCCAGATAGCTAGGTGGACCAGTCATAGTCAGTACATTCATCTCCAGATAGCTAGGTGGACCAGTCATAGTCAGTACATTCATCTCCAGATAGCTAGGTGGACCAGTCATAGTACATTCATCTCCAGATAGCTAGGTGGACCAGTCATAGTCAGCTAGGTGGACCAGTACATTCATCTCCAGATAGCTAGGTGGACCAGTCATAGTCAGTACATTCATCTCCAGATAGCTAGGTGGACCAGTCATAGTCAGTACATTCATCTCCAGATAGCTAGGTGGACCAGTCATAGTTAGGACATTCATCTCCAGATAGCTAGGTGGACCAGTCATAGTCAGTACATTCATCTCCAGATAGCTAGGTGGACCAGTCATAGTTAGTACATTCATCTCCAGATAGCTAGGTGGACCAGTCATAGTCAGTACATTCATCTCCAGATAGCTAGGTGGACCAGTCATAGTCAGTACATTCATCTCCAGATAGCTAGGTGGACCAGTCATAGTCAGTACATTCATCTCCAGATAGCTAGGTGGACCAGTCATAGTCAGTACATTCATCTCCAGATAGCTAGGTGGACCAGTCATAGTCAGTACATTCATCTCCAGATAGCTAGGTGGACCAGTCATAGTCAGTACATTCATCTCCTCTCCAGATAGCTAGGTGGACCAGTCATAGTCAGTACATTCATCTCCAGATAGCTAGGTGGACCAGTCATAGTACATTCATCTCCAGATAGCTAGGTGGACCAGTCATAGTCAGTACATTCATCTCCAGATAGCTAGGTGGACCAGTCATAGTCAGTACATTCATCTTCAGATAGCTAGGTGGACCAGTCATAGTCAGTACATTCATCTCCAGATAGCTAGGTGGACCAGTCATAGTCAGTACATTCATCTCCAGATAGCTAGGTGGACCAGTCATAGTCAGTACATTCATCTTCAGATAGCTAGGTGGACCAGTCATAGTCAGTACATTCATCTCCAGATAGCTAGGTGGACCAGTCATAGTCAGTACATTCATCTCCAGATAGCTAGGTGGACCAGTCATAGTCAGTACATTCATCTCCAGATAGCTAGGTGGACCAGTCATAGTCAGAACATTCATCTCCAGATAGCTAGGTGGACCAGTCATAGTACATTCATCTCCAGATAGCTAGGTGGACCAGTCATAGTCAGTACATTCATCTTCAGATAGCTAGGTGGACCAGTCATAGTCAGTATTCATTCATCTCCAGATAGCTAGGTGGACCAGTCATAGTCAGTACATTCATCTCCAGATAGCTAGGTGGACCAGTCATAGTCAGTACATTCATCTCCAGATAGCTAGGTGGACCAGTCATAGTCAGTACATTCATCTCCAGATAGCTAGGTGGACCAGTCATAGTCAGTACATTCATCTCCAGATAGCTAGGTGGACCACCAGTACATTCATCTCCAGATAGCTAGGTGGACCAGTCATAGTCAGTACATTCATCTCCAGATAGCTAGGTGGACCAGTCATAGTCAGTACATTCATCTCCAGATAGCTAGGTGGACCAGTCATAGTCAGTACATTCATCTCCAGATAGCTAGGTGGACCAGTCATAGTCAGTACATTCATCTCCAGATAGCTAGGTGGACCAGTCATAGTCAGTACATTCATCTCCAGATAGCTAGGTGGACCAGTCATAGTCAGTACATTCATCTCCAGATAGCTAGGTGGACCAGTCATAGTCAGTACATTCATCTCCAGATAGCTAGGTGGACCAGTCATAGTCAGTACATTCATCTCCAGATAGCTAGGTGGACCAGTCATAGTCAGTACATTCATCTCCAGATAGCTAGGTGGACCAGTCATAGTCAGTACATTCATCTCCAGATAGCTAGGTGGACCAGTCATAGTCAGTACATTCATCTCCAGATAGCTAGGTGGACCAGTCATAGTCAGTACATTCATCTCCAGATAGCTAGGTGGACCAGTCATAGTCAGTACATTCATCTCCAGATAGCTAGGTGGACCAGTCATAGTCAGTACATTCATCTCCAGATAGCTAGGTGGACCAGTCATAGAACATTCATCTCCAGATAGCTAGGTGGACCAGTCATAGTCAGTACATTCATCTCCAGATAGCTAGGTGGACCAGTCATAGTCAGTACATTCATCTCCAGATAGCTAGGTGGACCAGTCATAGTCAGTACATTCATCTCCAGATAGCTAGGTGGACCAGTCATAGTCAGTACATTCATCTCCAGATAGCTAGGTGGACCAGTCATAGTCAGTACATTCATCTCCAGATAGCTAGGTGGACCAGTCATAGTCAGTACATTCATCTCCAGATAGCTAGGTGGACCAGTCATAGTCAGTACATTCATCTCCAGATAGCTAGGTGGACCAGTCATAGTCAGTACATTCATCTCCAGATAGCTAGGTGGACCAGTCATAGTCAGTACATTCATCTCCAGATAGCTAGGTGGACCAGTCATCAGTACATTCATCTCCAGATAGCTAGGTGGACCAGTCATAGTCAGTACATTCATCTCCAGATAGCTAGGTGGACCAGTCATAGTCAGTACATTCATCTCCAGATAGCTAGGTGGACCAGTCATAGTCAGTACATTCATCTCCAGATAGCTAGGTGGACCAGTCATAGTCAGTACATTCATTCATCTCTCCAGATAGCTAGGTGGACCAGTCATAGTCAGTACATTCATCTTCAGATAGCTAGGTGGACCAGTCATAGTCAGTACATTCATCTCCAGATAGCTAGGTGGGACCAGTCATAGTCAGTACATTCATCTCCAGATAGCTAGGTGGACCAGTCATAGTCAGTACATTCATCTCCAGATAGCTAGGTGGACCAGTCATAGAACATTCATCTCCAGATAGCTAGGTGGACCAGTCATAGTCAGTACATTCATCTCCAGATAGCTAGGTGGACCAGTCATAGTCAGTACATTCATCTCCAGATAGCTAGGTGGACCAGTCATAGTCAGTACATTCATCTCCAGATAGCTAGGTGGACCAGTCATAGTCAGTACATTCATCTCCAGATAGCTAGGTGGACCAGTCATAGTCAGTACATTCATCTCCAGATAGCTAGGTGGACCAGTCATAGTCAGTACATTCATCTCCAGATAGCTAGGTGGACCAGTCATAGTCAGTACATTCATCTCCAGATAGCTAGGTGGACCAGTCATAGTCAGTACATTCATCTCCAGATAGCTAGGTGGACCAGTCATAGTCAGTACATTCATCTCCAGATAGCTAGGTGGACCAGTCATAGTACATTCATCTCCAGATAGCTAGGTGGACCAGTCATAGTCAGGACATTCATCTCCAGATAGCTAGGTGGACCAGTCATAGTCAGTACATTCATCTCCAGATAGCTAGGTGGACCAGTCATAGTCAGTACATTCATCTCCAGATAGCTAGGTGGACCAGTCATAGTACATTCATCTTCAGATAGCTAGGTGGGCCAGTCATAGTCAGTACATTCATCTTCAGATAGCTAGGTGGACCAGTCATAGTACATTCATCTTCAGATAGCTAGGTGGGCCAGTCATAGTCAGTACATTCATCTTCAGATAGCTAGGTGGACCAGTCATAGTCAGTACATTCATCTCCAGATAGCTAGGTCCAGATAGCTAGACCAGTCATGGACCAGTCATAGTCAGTACATTCATCTCCAGATAGCTAGGTGGACCAGTCATAGTCAGTACATTCATCTCCAGATAGCTAGGTGGACCAGTCATAGTCAGTACATTCATCTCCAGATAGCTAGGTGGACCAGTCATAGTCAGTACATTCATCTCCAGATAGCTAGGTGGGACCAGTCATAGTCAGTACATTCATCTCCAGATAGCTAGGTGGACCAGTCATAGTACATTCATCTCCAGATAGCTAGGTGGACCAGTCATAGTCAGGACATTCATCTCCAGATAGCTAGGTGGACCAGTCATAGTCAGTACATTCATCTCCAGATAGCTAGGTGGACCAGTCATAGTCAGGACATTCATCTCCAGATAGCTAGGTGGACCAGTCATAGTACATTCATCTCCAGATAGCTAGGTGGACCAGTCATAGTCAGTACATTCATCTCCAGATAACTAGGTGGACCAGTCATAGTACATTCATCTCCAGATAGCTAGGTGGACCAGTCATAGTACATTCATCTCCAGATAGCTAGGTGGACCAGTCATAGTACATTCATCTTCAGATAGCTAGGTGGGCCAGTCATAGTCAGTACATTCATCTTCAGATAGCTAGGTGGACCAGTCATAGTCAGTACATTCATCTCCAGATAGCTAGGTGGACCAGTCATAGTCAGTACATTCATCTCCAGATAGCTAGGTGGACCAGTCATAGTCAGTACATTCATCTCCAGATAGCTAGGTGGGACCAGTCATAGTCAGTACATTCATCTTCAGATAGCTAGGTGGACCAGTCATAGTACATTCATCTTCAGATAGCTAGGTGGGCCAGTCATAGTCAGTACATTCATCTTCAGATAGCTAGGTGGACCAGTCATAGTCAGTACATTCATCTCCAGATAGCTAGGTGGACCAGTCATAGTCAGTACATTCATCTCCAGATAGCTAGGTGGACCAGTCATAGTCAGTACATTCATCTCCAGATAGCTAGGTGGGACCAGTCATAGTCAGTACATTCATCTCCAGATAGCTAGGTGGACCAGTCATAGTACATTCATCTCCAGATAGCTAGGTGGACCAGTCATAGTCAGGACATTCATCTCCAGATAGCTAGGTGGACCAGTCATAGTCAGTACATTCATCTCCAGATAGCTAGGTGGACCAGTCATAGTCAGGACATTCATCTCCAGATAGCTAGGTGGACCAGTCATAGTACATTCATCTCCAGATAGCTAGGTGGACCAGTCATAGTCAGTACATTCATCTCCAGATAACTAGGTGGACCAGTCATAGTACATTCATCTCCAGATAGCTAGGTGGACCAGTCATAGTCAGTACATTCATCTCCAGATAGCTAGGTGGACCAGTCATAGTCAGTACATTCATCTCCAGATAGCTAGGTGGACCAGTCATAGTACATTCATCTCCAGATAGCTAGGTGGACCAGTCATAGTCAGTACATTCATCTCCAGATAGCTAGGTGGACCAGTCATAGTACATTCATCTCCAGATAGCTAGGTGGGACAGCCACATATCACATTCATGGTCAGTACATTTTTCCTCAAAGTAGCTATCAGCAAAGTCAGAGTTAGTAAGGGGAAAAGAGGGGTGGGGGGCTGTGGGATTATTTAAGATACTCTTTGAAGAGGTAGGGTTTCAGATGTTTTTGCAAGATGGACGGGGACTCTACTGTCCTAGCATCAGGGGGAAGATGGACAGGGACTCTGCTGTCCTAGCATCAGGGGGAAGATGGACAGGGACTCTGCTGTCCTAGCTTCAGGGGGAAGATGGACAGGGACTCTGCTGTCCTAGCATCAGGGGGAAGATGGACAGGGACTCTGCTGTCCTAGCTTCAGGGGGAAGATGGACAGGGACTCTGCTGTCCTAGCATCAGGGGTAAGATGGACTCTGCTGTCCTAGCATCAGGGGGAAGATGGACTCTGCTGTCCTAGCATCAGGGGGAAGATTGACTCTGCTGTCCTAGTTTCAGGGGGAAGATGGACAGGGACTCTACTGTCCTAGCATCAGGGGGAAGATGGACAGGGTCCCTGCTGTCCTAGTTTCAGGGGGAAGATGTGCAGGGACTCTACTGTCCTAGCATCAGGGGGAAGTTGGACAGGGTCTCTGCTGTCCTAATTTCAGGGGGAAGATTGACTCTGCTGTCCTAGTTTCAGGGGGAAGATTGACTCTGCTGTCCTAGTTTCAGGGGGAATATGGACAGGGACACTGCTGTCCTAGTTTCAGGGGGAAGATTGACTCTGCTGTCCTAGTTTCAGGGGGAAGATGGACAGGGTCTCTGCTGTCCTAGCATCAGGGGGACGATTGACTCTGCTGTCCTCGTTTCAGGGGGAAGATGGACTCTGCTGTCCTAGTTTCAGGGGGAAGATGGACAGGGTCTCTGCTGTCCTAGCATCAGGGGGAAGATGGACTCTGCTGTCCTAGCATCAGGGGGAAGATGGACAGGGACTCTGCTGTCCTAGCATCAGGGGGAAGATGGACTCTGCTGTCGTAGCATCAGGGGGACGATGGACAGGGACTCTGCTGTCCTAGCTTCAGGGGGAAGCTGGACAGGGTCTCTGCTGTCCTAGCTTCAGGGGGAAGCTGGACAGGGTCTCTGCCCTCCGAGCATCAGGGAGAAGCTGGTTCCACCGTTGAGGTGCCAGGACAGAGAAGAGCTTGGACTGGGCTGAGTGGGAGCTGCCTCCCGTAGGGGTGGGAGGGCCAAGAGATCAGAGGTGCCAGGACAGAGAAGAGCTTGGACTGGGCTGAGTGGGAGCTGCCTCCCGTAGGGGTGGGAGGGCCAAGAGACCAGAGGTGCCAGGACAGAGAAGAGCTTGGACTGGGCTGAGTGGGAGCTGCCTCCCGTAGGGGTGGGAGGGCCAAGAGACCAGAGGTGCTAGAACATAGAAGAGCTTGGACTGGGCTGAGTGGGAGCTGCCTCCCGTAGGGGTGGGAGGACAGAGAAGAGCTTGGACTGGGCTGAGTGGGAGCTGCCTCCCGTAGGGGTGGGAGGACAGAGAAGAGCTTGGACTGGGCTGAGTGGGAGCTGCCTCCCGTAGGGGTGAGAGGACAGAGAAGAGCTTGGACTGGGTTGAGTGGGAGCTGCCTCCCGTAGGGGTGGGAGGACAGAGAAGAGTTTGGACTGGGCTGAGTGGGTGCTGCCTCCCGTAGGGGTGGGAGGGCCAAGAGACCAGAGGTGCCAGAACAGAGAAGAGCTTGGACTGGGCT
Source organism: Oncorhynchus gorbuscha (assembly GCF_021184085.1). Taxonomy (NCBI): domain Eukaryota; kingdom Metazoa; phylum Chordata; class Actinopteri; order Salmoniformes; family Salmonidae; genus Oncorhynchus; species Oncorhynchus gorbuscha. Next base: position 1,434,762 of record NC_060178.1, read on the forward strand.
GAGTGGGAGCTGCCTCCCGTAGGGGTGGGAGGGCCAAGAGACCAGAGGTGCCAGGACAAAGTGCTCAGGTTGGGGTGTAGGGTTGGAGCAGAGCCTGAAGGTTGGGAGGGGCAGTTCCTCTTGCTGTTCTGTAGGTAAGTACCATGATCTTGTAGAAGCCAGTGGAGTGTGTTGAAGAGCGGGGTGATATGGGAGAATTTGGGAAGTTGTAAAGTACTTAAGTAAAAATACTTTAAAGTACTACTTAAGTAGTGTTTTGGGGTATCTGTAATTTACTTTACTATTTATATTTTTGACAACTTTTACTTTTACATCACTACATTCCTAAAGAAAATAATGTACTTTTTACTGATAACATTTTCTCTGGCACATAAAAGTACTCGTTAAATTTGTAATTCTTAGCAGGACCGGAAAACGGTCCAATTCACACACATCAACAGAACTGGTCATCCATACTGCCTCGGATCTGGCAGACTCACAAAACACAAAGGCTTTGTTTGTAAATGATGTGGAACGATTTATACTTTAACTTTGGATACTTACTTATATTTTAGCAATTACATTAACTTTTGATACTTTGGTATATCACCCCTTATCCAGGACACTGGACATACGCTATGCAATGAACCTGCAACTCTCTCATAAACTACCTAGAGTTGATGAATCAACACTCTGATAAACGACCTAGAGTTGATGAATCAACTCTCTCATAAACTACCTAGAGTTGATGAATCAACTCTCTCATAAACTACCTAGAGTTGATGAATCAACACTCTCAAACTACCTAGACTTGATGAATCAACTCTTTCATAAACTACCTAGAGTTGATGAATCAACTCTCAAATAAACTACCTAGAGTTGATGAATCAACTCTCTCATAAACTACCTAGAGTTGATGAATCAACACTTTCATAAACTACCTAGAGTTGATGAATCAACTCTCTCATAAACTACCTAGAGTTGATGAATCAACTCTCTCATAAACTACCTAGACTTGATGAATCAACTCTCTCATAAACTACCTAGAGTTGATGAATCAACTCTCTCAAACTACCTAGACTTGATGAATCAACACTCTCAAACTACCTAGACTTGTAGTTGTTGACATAAGAATGATTCAATTTTCATGTGCTAGTAGGGGTTATTAATGTGTTAAATTAAGAATTCATTGTGTGTGTACACTTCCATTAAAGTGTTACCCGAATTTCATACAAATGACATCATATCCTTAATTTAACCCTATTGGGGGCAGAGATGATTGGGGTCAGAGATGATTGGGGTCAGAGATGGTTGGGGGCAGAGATGATTGGGGTCAGAGATGATTGGGGTCAGAGATGGTTGGGGTTAGAGATGATTGGGGTCAGAGATGGTTGGGGTCAGAGATGGTTGGGGTCAGAGATGATTGGGGTCAGAGATGATTGGGGTCAGAGATGATTGGGGTCAGAGATGGTTGGGGTCAGAGATGATTGGGGTCAGAGATGGTTGGGGTCAGAGATGGTTGGGGTCAGAGATGATTGGGGTCCGATCTGGTTGGGGTCAGATAGTTTGAGCACAGCTGTTAGTGTGTTAGGCTACATGATTCTGGTCATCAGACGGGGTACCGAGACAGAGTCAAACAGGGACGTACTGTGAGTGGAGACTATCGTCCCAGACCATGATGCTCTGATCCCAGGTTCAATAACTCTGTTGTGCCCTTGAGGACCAAGGCACCATTGCAGCATATGTGTGTATCTGTTGGCATTGGGGAAAAGGCACACAAATCTCTTCTAAAAAAGTGGCCAATAAAGTATAGATTTCTTATATTATATTATAAAATATATATATATATATATATGTACAATAATTAATTTAATATATTTAAACAGAATTATCCGTAATGAAATCTTAATTTGAGTGCATATGGTAGGCTATTCAACGACTAGTATTACAATAGTGCATCATAGTTTGAGAGAGGTGCATAGCCTGTATGTCACGCCACTGTTCTGTATGCTGTGGGAGTTTCTGGAATTCTGAAGCGCTGGATTTCTCGTGACAACTTGGAGAGCCCCACATCTCCATAATTCCACCCGTAGACGTGTCCGCTGCACGTTGGAGAAATCTCAATGCATCTGCGCTATGATTCTGACGTCCTTGTAATGGCTAGTGTGTCTTCAGATTTTGCTGACGTTGTCCACATTGCACAAAGTGTTGAGTGTGCATGATTACCAGTTGCGGTCGTTGCTGATTCTGACCTGTCACAGGGGACGAGGGACGGGGGCACGACGACGATGTTGCTGTGGCTCTGACGTCATGGCGGGGCGCTATAACGAAGCCGACGGACTTCCATAAAAGTCGGTGCTTCTCAAGCGTCTGCTCCACGATTGTTCCTGTGGTGTTCTTCTGAAGTGCACCTGTGTAGAGACACAACGATGCAGACCCATACACATAACCTCTCGTCTCTTCTGATTGCTGTGGGGACTCTGTTGTCCGGACTGCATGGTAAGAATAACCTCTCGTCTCTTTTGATTGCTGTGGGGACTCTGTTGTCCGGACTGCATGGTAAGAATAACCTCTCGTCTCTTCTGATTGCTGTGGGGACTCTGTTGTCCGGACTGCATGGTAAGAATAACCTCTCGTCTCTTCTGATTGCTGTGGGGACTCTGTTGTCCGGACTGCATGGTAAGAATAACCTCTCGTCTCTTCTGATTGCTGTGGGGACTCTGTTGTCCGGACTGCATGGTAAGAATAACCTCTCGTCTCTTCTGATTGCTGTGGGGACTCTGTTGTCCGGACTGCATGGTAAGAATAACCTCTCGTCTCTTCTGATTGCTGTGGGGACTCTGTTTTCCGGACTGCATGGTAAGAATAACCTCTCGTCTCTTCTGATTGCTGTGGGGACTCTGTTTTCCGGACTGCATGGTAAGAATAAAAAGATGATACACCTGAACTTGGCTTAAGGTTTTTTAGGATGTTGTAGACTTGATTAAATTGGTCCAACTCTGATGAGGAACTTGTGTGCAGCTCATATGCAGTGTAACACGGCTACGGCTGTAGTGTTGTTGTTATCATATGCATTCACGTTTAAAACAAATAGGAAATATGTACCTGATTGACTCTGTTAGGATCACAAGAAATATATCAATGTTTCATGACTTCAGATTGTACCTTAATCTAAAAATCAGAAAGTATTTATCTTAAATTGACATATTGATAAACTATGAATAATCAATAGCAGTTATGTGGCATTGTCTTTCACTCCCTTATTCACATGGCACAGTACTGATGGAAACAGATGGAGAGAGATGTAGGTGAGCTGAGGTGCCTGAAGGCAGGTGTAATTCCTATCATTTAATCTTTGAGCATGTTGAATCCTGTTCAGCTGATGATACAGTAGTTACTCTGTTTGGGTCCGTCATTTCAGATGATAATAGGCTAGTGTTTGAGTCAGTTGGTCTGCTTGGTACTGAAACTGACCGGTACGGCCCAGAGCAGCATGTTTTAGCCAATGGGAAGAACAGAGCAGCAGGTTTTAGCCAATGAGAAGACCAGAGCAGCAGGTTTTAGCCAATGGGAAGACCAGAGCAGTAGGTCTTAGCCAATGGGAAGACCAGAGCAGTAGGTCTTAGCCAATGGGAAGACCAGAGCAGCGGGTTTTAGCCAATGGGAAGACCAGAGCAGTGGGTTTTAGCCAATGGGAAGACCAGAGCAGTAGGTTTTAGCCAGTGGGAAGACCAGAGCAGCAGGTTTTAGCCAATGGGAAGACCAGAGCAGCGGGTTTTAGCCAATGGGAAGACCAGAGCAGTGGGTTTTAGCCAATGGGAAGACCAGAGCAGTAGGTTTTAGCCAGTGGGAAGACCAGAGCAATAGGTTTTAGCCAATGGGAAGATAGGGGCAGTACGTTTTAGCCAATGGGAAGACCCAGGTTTTATCCAATGGAAAGAACTTTGTCTTGGAATAATTCAGCAGGCAGACACTTTTATCCAAACAACAGTAGCCTCCAGTAGCCTTCAGTAGCCTTCAGCATCATTTAGCATCCTCCAGTAGCATTCAGTAACCTTCAGCATCCTCCGGTAGCCTTCAGCATTCTTCAGTAGCCGTCAGCCTGCTTCAGCAGCCTCCAGTAGCCTTCAGTAGCCTTCAGCATCCTTCAGCAGCCTCCAGTAGCCTTCAGTAGCCTTCAGCATCCTTCAGCAGCCTTCAGTAGCATTCAGCCTCCTTCAGTAGCCTTCAGTAACCTTCAGCAGCCTTCAGTAGCCTTCAGCCTCCTTTAGTAGCCTTCAGCATCCTTCAGTAGACTTCAGCATCATTCAGTAGCCTTCAGAATCGTTCAGTAGCCCCCAGTAGCCATCAGCATCCTCCAGCAGCCTCCAGTAGCATTCAGTAGCCTTCAGCATCCTTCAGCATCCTTCAGCATCGTTCAGCATCCTTCAGCATCCTTCAGCATCCTTCAGCTTCAGTAGCCTTCAGAATCCTTCAGCATACTTCAGTATTCTTCAACCTGCTTCAGCAGCCGTCAGCAGCCATCAGAAGCCGTCAGTAGCCTTCAGCATCCTTCAGCATCCTTCAGTAGCCTTCAGCAGCCTTCAGTAGCCTTCAGCATCCTTCAGTAGCCTTCAGTAGCCTTCAGCAGCCTTCAGTAGCCTTCAGCAGCCTTCAGTAGCCTTCAGCAGCCTTCAGTAGCCTTCAGTATTTTTCAGTAGCTTTCAACATCCTTTAATAGCCTTCAGTATTCTTACGTGTCCTTCAGTCTTCAGTATTGTTTAGTGGGATTCATACATTTTTTGTAGGAATCTGTGATCCCTGTGGGAATTGAACCCACAACCTTGATGCTGACTCTATTGAAGGATTGCGACTCCATTCTTCCACAAGAAAATCCATAATTTGGTGTTTTCTTGATGTTGGTGGAAAATGCTTTCCCAGGCGCCGCTCCAGAATCTCCCATAAGCGTTTAATTGGGTCGGTTTACATAGTTCTCATGCTCATCAAAACATTCAGTGACCAGTCACGTGCTGTGGATGGGGGGCCTTGTCATCCTGGAAGATGCCTCTCCCATCAGGATATAAATGATTCACCATAGGAGTTGATCCCTCAGAATGTTTACCTTGCCCTCTAAGGGGTTGAGTAGACCTGAACCACGTCAGGAAAATGCACCCTACACCATAACAGAGCCGCCAGAACCCTCATTTACTCAAGTGTTTCCATTATTTTGTTAGTTACATCAGATCAGACGAATATCTCATCATATCACGATGAAGGAATAAATATTATAATTATGTTAATTTTTCTGTTTCTGTTTCAGGTGCTAAATGGGCATACACTGGTAAGTGGAGTATTTATTTATGGCTAATAACTGTACGATGTAGAGAGGTCTGAAGATAGCATGGGAATGTAGAGATAACATGGGAATGTAGAGATAGCATGGTGGTGGTAGAGATAGCATGGTGGTGGTAGAGATAGCATGGTGGTGGTAGAGATAGCATGGGAATGTAGAGATAACATGGTGGTGGTAGAGATGACATGGTGGTGGTAGAGATGACATGGGGGTGGTAGAGATGACATGGGGTGGTAGAGATGACATGGGGATGGTAGAGATGACATGGGGATGGTAGAGATGACATGGGGATGGTAGAGATGACATGGGGATGGTAGAGATAACATGGGGATGTGGAGATAACATGGTGGTGGTAGAGATAACATGGTGGTGGTAGAGATGACATGGGGATGTGGAGATAACATGGGGATGTGGAGATAACATGGGGATGTGGAGATAACATGGGGATGTGGAGATAACATGGGGATGTGGAGATAACATGGGGATGTAGAGATAACATGGTGGTGGTGGAGATAACATGGTGGTGGTAGAGATAACATGGGGATGGTAGAGATAACATGGTGGTGTAGAGATAGCATGGGGATGTAGAGATAACATGGTGGTGGTAGAGATAACATGGTGGTGGTAGAGATAACATGGTGGTGTAGAGATAGCATGGGGATGTAGAGATAACATGGTGGTGGTAGAGATAACATGTTGGTGTAGAGAGGCCGGAAGATAACATTTGACGTAATAAATTGAGCTAATATGTGAATGTTTCTTCACTCAACAAACTTTCCCCTCAGTAGCGAGGTTTCCATGGCGACAGATTTTCATGCAAATATTCTTAAAATGTGCATAAATAAAATAGGCACATTTTCCCCCCAGTGCTGATTTTCCACCAAACGGACTTAATGCAGATAAAAATCAGTGCGTGATGATGTAATACATCCACATCTTACTTTATCACGTTTTCATGTACCAAATACAAATGTAAAGGTTAAGGTCTTTTAATTGCATTTTCAACTCTATCGATAGTTTTGTCACAAAAACCATTGTGTTAAGTAGGAAATGTACCTACTCTGCTCTTGACATGTGGTCTCTAGTCAAATGTACCTACTCTGGTCTTGATGTGGTCTCTAGTCAAATGTACCTACTCTGGTCTTGATGTGGTCTCTAGTCAAATGTACCTACTCTGGTCTTGATGTGGTCTCTAGTCAAATGTACCTACTCTGGTCTTGATGTGGTCTCTAGCCAAATGTACCTACTCTGGTCTTGATGTGGTCTCTAGTCAAATGTACCTACTCTGGTCTTGATGTGGTCTCTAGTCAAATGTACCTACTCTGGTCTTGATGTGGTCTCTAGCCAAATGTACCTACTCTGGTCTTGATGTGGTCTCTAGTCAAACTCTGGTCTTGATGTGGTCTCTAGTCTACTCTGGTCTTGATGTGGTCTCTAGCCAAATGTACCTACTCTGGTCTTGATGTGGTCTCTAGTCAAATGTACCTACTCTGGTCTTGATGTGGTCTCTAGCCAAATGTACCTACTCTGGTCTTGATGTGGTCTCTAGTCAAATGTACCTACTCTGGTCTTGATGTGGTCTCTAGCCAAATGTACCTACTCTGGTCTTGATGTGGTCTCTAGCCAAATGTACCTACTCTGGTCTTGATGTGGTCTCTAGCCAAATGTACCTACTCTGGTCTTGATGTGGTCTCCAGCCAAATGTATGAGATATAATCCACATTATAATGTATAGTTTATGAGATATAATCCACATTATAATGTATAGTTTATGAGATATAATCCACATTATAATGTATAGTTTATCAGATATAATGTATAGTTTATGAGATATAATCCACATTATAATGTATAGTTTTTGAGATATAATCCACATTATAATGTATAGTTTATGAGATATAATCCACATTATAATGTATAGTTTATGAGATATAATCCACATGATAATGTATAGTTTATGAGATATAATCCACATTGTAATGTATAGTTTATGAGATATAATCCACATTGTAATGTATAGTTAATGAGATATAATCCACATTATAATGTATAGTATAGTATAATGTATCTTTGTGTGGAATTGTTTTGTAATGTGTTTAGTGTTACGCCAGACTGGTTGGTTCCCGGGTATTGTGTTTAGTGTTATGCACCAGACTGGTTGTTTCCCTGGGTATTGTGTTTAGTGTTACACCAGACAGGTTGTTTCCCTGGGTATTGTGTTTAGTGTTACACCAGACTGGTTGTTTCCCTGGGTATTGTGTTTAGTGTTACACCAGACTGGTTGTTTCCCTGGGTATTGTGTTTAGTGTTACACCAGACTGGTTGTTTCCCTGGGTATTGTGTTTAGTGTTACACCAGACTGGTTGTTTCCCTGGGTATTGTGTTTAGTGTTACACCAGACTGGTTGTTTCCCTGGGTATTGTGTTTAGTGTTACACCAGACTGGTTGTTTCCCTGGGTATTGTGTTTAGTGTTACACCAGACTGGTTGTTTCCCTGGGTATTGTGTTTAGTGTTACACCAGACTGGTTGTTTCCCTGGGTATTGTGTTTAGTGTTACACCAGACTGGTTGTTTCCCTGGGTATTGTGTTTAGTGTTACACCAGACTGGTTGTTTCCTGGGTATTGTGTTTAGTGTTACACCAGACTGGTTGTTTCCCTGGGTATTGTGTTTAGTGTTACACCAGACTGGTTGTTTCTCTGGGTATTGTGTTTAGTGTTACACCAGACTGGTTGTTTCCCTGGGTATTGTGTTTAGTGTTACACCAGACTGGTTGTTTCCCTGGGTATTGTGTTTAGTGTTACACCAGACTGGTTGTTTCCCTGGGTAATGTGTTTAGTGTTACACCAGACTGGTTGTTTCCCTGGGTATTGTGTTTAGTGTTACACCAGACTGGTTGGTTCCCGGGGCATTGTGTTTAGTGTTATGCACCAGACTGGTTGTTTCCCTGGGTATTGTGTTTAGTGTTACACCAGACTGGTTGTTCCCGGGGCATTGTGTTTTGACCGTATGTTTATTGCCATACATTTGCATTATTGTGAGTGTTTTCGCGCTTATTCACTTTTGCCATTGGCTGGGGATTTTTTTTCGACGGCAGTTGCGTCTGTCTTTTGTGCTTCTGACAAATAAAGTGCGCCTGATCACAACTCTCTGCTCTCCTGCGCCCGACTCCTTACCAGTAGCGCACAATCTTGACAACCATTATGAAGAAAAATTCATTATTTGTCGGCGTTTATAAAATTGTACCGAAAGTTTCCATCACAAACTTTGAATGTAAATGCGGTTAGTGAGCTGAATGCATAAAAACACGAGTCAAAATACAAATTCATATTTGCCTTCACTGTGAGTTGGGTAGACTTCAGAAGGACAAGAAATTGAGCTAATGAGTAAATGTTTGTTCTCTCAACAAAGTTAGCTCGAAGTGAGCTGAATTTGAAAAAGCTTGTCGAGTAAAATGACAAATTCATGTTGCCTTTCATGTTTATAAATTACAGTACTTTTTGTATGTTGTCCCTCAATTAGAGGAGCAAAAGTATTTACGCAATTGAAAGGCAACCAGCTGCAAGATGATTGTGATGCTGTTTTTGTACTAGACTAGATTATTGTTTTGACTGTCTGCTTCCCCTGTCTCAGACTGTTGTCCTGGTGACATAGCCCGATAGACCTGTCTCAGACTGTGGTCCTGGTGACATAGCCTAATGGACCTGTCTCAGACTGTTGTCCTGGTGACATAGCCCGATAGACCTGTCTCAGACTGTGGTCCTGGTGACATAGCCTAATGGACCTGTCTCAGACTGTGGTCCTGGTGACATAGCCTAATGGACCTGTCTCAGACTGTGGTCCTGGTGACATAGCCTAATGGACCTGTCTCAGACTGTGGTCCTGGTGACATAGCCTAATGGACCTGTCTCAGACTGTGGTCCTGGTGACATAGCCTAATGGACCTGTCTCAGACTGTGGTCCTGGTGACATAGCCTGATGGACCTGTCTCAGACTGTGGTCCTGGTGACACAGCCTGATGGACCTGTCTCAGACTGTGGTCCTGGTGACATAGCCTAATGGACCTGTCTCAGACTGTGGTCCTGGTGACATAGCCTAATGGACCTGTCTCAGACTGTGGTCCTGGTGACATAGCCTAATGGACCTGTCTCAGACTGTGGTCCTGGTGACATAGCCTGATGGACCTGTCTCAGACTGTGGTCCTGGTGACATAGCCTGATGGACCTGTCTCAGACTGTGGTCCTGGTGACATAGCCTGATGGACCTGTCTCAGACTGTGGTCCTGGTGACATAGCCTGATGGACCTGTCGATTACTGGGTGCCTCCCTGCCTAAAAATACACTGTTTACCACTGTTTAAAACATACATGTACATTACATCACAGAAACATCAACTACATCACACCTACTGAGACCCACATGTTCTCACCCTTGGGCAAGGCAGTTAGCCCCAGGAACTGCTCCCCAAGCACTGATGACATGGACTAAGGTATCCCCCCCCCTGCACCTCTCTGATTCAGAGGGGTTGGGTTAGTCAGCTGTGCAACTGACTAGGTAGCCCCTCCCCTTCCCCCAGCGTCCGCATCACTCTCCCCCACATGGTCTCAAACTCCCCCATTTCGTTTCTCTCCGTCCTCCACGCGCTTTCAACATTTAGATAATTAAACATTTGACCTTTCTATTGTGTTAACGACGGAGGACTGGTAGATTTCCACTTCTTAACTATAGTTTATCTTCTGGATTATTGAGATCACTCTGATATACCTACATATCTATCTACATATCATTATTAATATATCTGCTGATCTACATATCATTATTAATATATCTACTGATCTACATATCATTATTAATATATCTACTGATCTACATATCATTATTAATATATCTGCTGATCTACATAACATTATTAATATATCTACTGATCTACATATCATTATTAATATATCTACTGATCTACATTATTAATATATCTACCGATCTACATTATTAATATATCTACTGATCTATATATAATTATTAATATATCTACTGATCTACATTATTAATATATCTACTGATCTACGTTATTAATATATCTACTGATCTACATTATTAATATATCTACTGATCTACATATCATTATTAATATATCTACTGATCTACATTATTAATATATCTACTGAGCTACATTATTAATATATCTACTGATCTACGTTATTAATATATCTACTGATCTACATATCATTATTAATATATCTGCTGATCTACATATCATTATTAATATATCTACTGATCTACATATCATTATTAATATATCTACTGATCTACATTGTTAATATATCTACTGATCTACATATCATTATTAATATATCTACTGATCTACATTATTAATATATCTGCTGATCTACATATCATTATTAATATATCTACTGATCTACATTATTAATATATCTACTGATATACATATCATTATTAATATATCTACTGATCTACATTATTAATATATCTACTGATCTACATATCATTATTAATATATCTACTGATCTACATTATTAATATATTTACTGATCTACATATCATTGTTAATATATCTACTGATCTACATATCATTATTAATATATCTACTGATCTACATATCATTATTAATATATCTACTGATCTACATATCATTGTTAATATATCTACTGATCTACATATCATTATTAATATATCTACTGATCTACATTATTAATATATCTACTGATCTACATATCATTATTAATATATCTACTGATCTACATATCATTATTAATATATCTACTGATCTACATTATTAATATATCTACTGATCTACATTATTAATATATCTACTGATCTACATATCATTATTAATATATCTACTGATCTACATTATTAATATATCTACTGATCTACATTATTAATATATCTACTGATCTACATTATTAATATATCTACTGATCTACATTATTAATATATCTACTGATCTACATTATTAATATATCTACTGATCTACATTATTAATATATCTACTGATCTACATTATTAATATATCTACTGATCTACATTATTAATATATCTACTGATCTACATATCATTATTAATATATCTACTGATCTACATTATTAATATATCTACTGATCTACATATAATTATTAATATATCTACTGATCTACATATCATTATTAATATATCTACTGGTGTTCATTATTAATATATCTACTGATCTACATTATTAATATATCTACTGATCTACATTATTAATATATCTACTGATCTACATTATTAATATATCTACTGATCTACATTATTAATATATCTACTGATCTACATATCATTATTAATATATCTACTGATCTACATATCATTATTAATATATCTACTGATCTACATTATTAATATATCTACTGATCTACATTATTAATATATCTACTGATCTACATATCTGTAACGTCGTTCGTCTGTTGAATGAAGAGAGTCAGACCGAAATGCAGCGTGTAGGTTACTCATGACTTTAATGAAAATAATCGCGGTACATGAAAAATAACTGAATATGAAAACAACAAACGAAACGTGAAACCTATTACAGCCTATCTGGTGACTACAACACTAAGACAGGAACAAACACCCACAAAATACAACGAAAGTCAGGCTGTCTAAATACGGTTCTCAATCAGAGACAACGACAAGCACCTGACTCTGAGAATCGCCCCAGGCAGCCAAGCCTAACTAGACACACCCCTAATCATACACAATCCCAATTAATACAAACCCCAATACGAAACACAACATATAAACCCATGTCACACCCTGGCTTACCCAAACATATACCAAAAACACAAAATATAATGACCAAGGCGTGACAATATCATTATTAATATATCTACTGATCTACATTATTAATATATCTACTGATCTACATATCATTATTAATATATCTACTGATCTACATTATTAATATATCTGCTGATCTACATTATTAATATATCTACTGATCTACATATCATTATTAATATATCTACTGTTCTACATTATTAATATATCTACTGATCTACATTATTACTATATCTACTGATCTACATTATTAATATATCTACTGATCTACATATCATTATTAATATATCTACTGATCTACATTATTAATATATCTACTGAGCTACATTATTAATATATCTACTGATCTACATTATTAATATATCTACTGATCTACATATCATTATTAATATATCTGCTGAGCTACATTATTAATATATCTACTGATCTATATATAATTATTAATATATCTACTGATCTACATTATTAATATATCTACTGATCTACGTTATTAATATATCTACTGATCTACATATCATTATTAATATATCTGCTGATCTACATATCATTATTAATATATCTACTGATCTACATATCATTATTAATATATCTACTGATCTACATTGTTAATATATCTACTGATCTACATATCATTATTAATATATCTACTGATCTACATTATTAATATATCTGCTGATCTACATATCATTATTAATATATCTACTGATCTACATTATTAATATATCTACTGATATACATATCATTATTAATATATCTACTGATCTACATTATTAATATATCTACTGATCTACATATCATTATTAATATATCTACTGATCTACATTATTAATATATTTACTGATCTACATATCATTGTTAATATATCTACTGATCTACATATCATTATTAATATATCTACTGATCTACATATCATTATTAATATATCTACTGATCTACATATCATTGTTAATATATCTACTGATCTACATATCATTATTAATATATCTACTGATCTACATTATTAATATATCTACTGATCTACATATCATTATTAATATATCTACTGATCTACATATCATTATTAATATATCTACTGATCTACATTATTAATATATCTACTGATCTACATTATTAATATATCTACTGATCTACATATCATTATTAATATATCTACTGATCTACATTATTAATATATCTACTGATCTACATTATTAATATATCTACTGATCTACATTATTAATATATCTACTGATCTACATTATTAATATATCTACTGATCTACATATCATTATTAATATATCTACTGATCTACATTATTAATATATCTACTGATCTACATTATTAATATATCTACTGATCTACATATCATTATTAATATATCTACTGATCTTCATTATTAATATATCTACTGATCTACATTATTAATATATCTACTGATCTACATTATTAATATATCTACTGATCTACATTATTAATATATCTACTGATCTACATTATTAATATATCTACTGATCTACATATCATTATTAATATATCTACTGATCTACATATCATTATTAATATATCTACTGATCTACATTATTAATATATCTACTGATCTACATTATTAATATATCTACTGATCTACATATCTGTAACGTCGTTCGTCTGTTGAATGAAGAGAGTCAGACCGAAATGCAGCGTGTAGGTTACTCATGACTTTAATGAAAATAATCGCGGTACATGAAAAATAACTGAATATGAAAACAACAAACGAAACGTGAAACCTATTACAGCCTATCTGGTGACTACAACACTAAGACAGGAACAAACACCCACAAAATACAACGCGAAAGTCAGGCTGTCTAAATACGGTTCTCAATCAGAGACAACGACAAGCACCTGACTCTGAGAATCGCCCCAGGCAGCCAAGCCTAACTAGACACACCCCTAATCATACACAATCCCAATTAATACAAACCCCAATACGAAACACAACATATAAACCCATGTCACACCCTGGCTTACCCAAACATATACCAAAAACACAAAATATAATGACCAAGGCGTGACAATATCATTATTAATATATCTACTGATCTACATTATTAATATATCTACTGATCTACATATCATTATTAATATATCTACTGATCTACATTATTAATATATCTGCTGATCTACATTATTAATATATCTACTGATCTACATATCATTATTAATATATCTACTGTTCTACATTATTAATATATCTACTGATCTACATTATTACTATATCTACTGATCTACATTATTAATATATCTACTGATCTACATATCATTATTAATATATCTACTGATCTACATTATTAATATATCTACTGAGCTACATTATTAATATATCTACTGATCTACATTATTAATATATCTACTGATCTACATATCATTATTAATATATCTGCTGAGCTACATTATTAATATATCTACTGATCTACATATCATTATTAATATATCTACTGATCTACATATCATTATTAATATATCTACTGATCTACATTATTACTATATCTACTGATCTACATATCATTATTAATATATCTACTGATCTACATTATTACTATATCTACTGATCTACATATCATTATTAATATATCTACTGAGCTACATTATTAATATATCTACTGAGCTACATTATTAATATATCTACTGATCTACATTATTAATATATCTACTGATCTACATTATTAATATATCTACTGATCTACATTATTAATATATCTACTGATCTACATTATTAATATATCTACTGATCTACATTATTAATATATCTACTGATCTACATATCATTATTAATATATCTACTGATCTACATATCATTGTTAATATATCTGCTGATCTACATTATTAATATATCTACTGATCTACATTATTAATATATCTACTGATCTACATATCATTATTACTATATCTACTGATCTACATTATTAATATATCTGCTGATCTACATATCATTATTAATATATCTACTGATCTACATTATTAATATATCTACTGATCTACATATCATTATTAATATATCTACTGATCTACATTATTAATATATCTACTGATCTACATATCATTATTAATATATCTACTGATCTACATATCATTATTAATATATCTACTGATCTACATTATTAATATATCTACTGATCTACATATCATTATTAATATATCTACTGATCTACATATCATTATTAATATATCTACTGATCTACATTATTAATATATCTACTGATCTACATTATTAATATATCTACTGATCTACATTATTAATATATCTACTGATCTACATTATTAATATATCTACTGATCTACATTATTAATATATCTACTGATCTACATATCATTATTAATATAACTACTGATCTACATATCATTATTAATATATCTACTGATCTACATATCATTATTAATATATCTACTGATCTACATATCATTATTAATATATCTACTGATCTACATTATTAATATATCTACTGATCTACATTATTAATATATCTACTGATCTACATTATTAATATATCTACTGATCTACATATCATTATTAATATATCTACTGATCTACATATCATTATTAATATATCTACTGATCTACATTATTAATATATCTACTGATCTACATTATTAATATATCTACTGATCTACATTATTAATATATCTACTGATCTACATTATTAATATATCTACTGATCTACATTATTAATATATCTACTGATCTACATATCATTATTAATATAACTACTGATCTACATATCATTATTAATATATCTACTGATCTACATATCATTATTAATATATCTACTGATCTACATATCATTATTAATATATCTACTGATCTACATATCATTATTAATATATCTACTGATCTACATATCATTATTAATATATCTACTGATCTACATATCATTATTAATATATCTACTGATCTACATATCATTATTAATATATCTACTGATCTACATTATTAATATATCTACTGATCTACATATCATTATTAATATATCTACTGATCTACATATCATTATTAATATATCTACTGATCTACATTATTAATATATCTACTGATCTACATTATTAATATATCTACTGATCTACATATCATTATTAATATATCTACTGATCTACATATCATTATTAATATATCTACTGATCTACATTATTAATATATCTACTGATCTACATTATTAATATATCTACTGATCTACATTATTAATATATCTACTGATCTACATATCATTATTAATATATCTACTGATCTACATTATTAATATATCTACTGATCTACATATCATTATTACTATATCTACTGATCTACATATCATTATTAATATATCTACTGATCTACATTATTAATATATCTACTGATCTACATATCATTATTAATATATCTACTGATCTACATATCATTATTAATATATCTACTGATCTACATTATTAATATATCTACTGATCTACATTATTAATATATCTACTGATCTACATATCATTATTAATATATCTACTGATCTACATATCATTATTAATATATCTACGGATCTACATTATTAATATATCTACTGATCTACATTATTAATATATCTACTGATCTACATTATTAATATATCTACTGATCTACATTATTAATATATCTACTGATCTACATTATTAATATATCTACTGATCTACATATCATTATTAATATATCTACTGATCTACATTATTAATATATCTACTGATCTACATTATTAATATATCTACTGATCTACATTATTAATATATCTACTGATCTACATTATTAATATATCTACTGATCTACATATCATTATTAATATATCTACTGATCTACATATCATTATTAATATATCTACTGATCTACATTATTAATATATCTACTGATCTACATATCATTATTAATATATCTACTGATCTACATATCATTATTAATATATCTACTGATCTACATTATTAATATATCTACTGATCTACATTATTAATATATCTACTGATCTACATTATTAATATATCTACTGATCTACATTATTAATATATCTACTGATCTACATTATTAATATATCTACTGATCTACATTATTAATATATCTACTGATCTACATATCATTATTAATATATCTACTGATCTACATTATTAATATATCTACTGATCTACATTATTAATATATCTACTGATCTACATTATTAATATATCTACTGATCTACATTATTAATATATCTACTGATCTACATTATTAATATATCTACTGATCTACATTATTAATATATCTACTGATCTACATATCATTATTAATATATCTACTGATCTACATATCATTATTAATATATCTACTGATCTACATTATTAATATATCTACTGATCTACATTATTAATATATCTACTGATCTACATTATTAATATATCTACTGATCTACATATCATTATTAATATATCTACTGATCTACATATCATTATTAATATATCTACTGATCTACATTATTAATATATCTACTGATCTACATATCATTATTAATATATCTACTGATCTACATATCATTATTAATATGATCTACATATCATTATTAATATATCTACTGATCTACATTATTAATATATCTACTGATCTACATTATTAATATATCTACTGATCTACATTATTAATATATCTACTGATCTACATATCATTATTAATATATCTACTGATCTACATATCATTATTAATATATCTACTGATCTACATATCATTATTAATATATCTACTGATCTACATATCATTATTAATATATCTACTGATCTACATTATTAATATATCTACTGATCTACATATCATTATTAATATATCTACTGATCTACATATCATTGTTAATATATCTGCTGATCTACATATCATTATTAATATATCTACTGATCTACATTATTAATATATCTACTGATCTACATATCATTATTAATATATCTACTGATCTACATATCATTGTTAATATATCTACTGATCTACATTATTAATATATCTACTGATCTACATTATTAATATATCTACTGATCTACATATCATTATTAATATATCTACTGATCTACATATCATTATTAATATATCTACTGATCTAAGGATCATACATATACATTTTACCACAGTACTTACAGCTGTTTTGTTACATATACATGTTACGACAGTACTTTGTCATTATTCTCTGGAATAAACCCAGATTTGTTATGGCAATGAGTTCATATTTCTGTTCTGTATTTTGAGGTGTAATGTTTATAGTGAATGGAGGAAATGATTGTGGTTTTATGGAGGTCTGTGGGTAGCTGGACCATCCTGTTAATTCATGACTTAGGCCTGATTTATATTTAGATGGATTTGGTATGAAATGTGTTTGTCCCCCACCCAGTGACAGCTCATTAATGACAGAGACACCGCCTGTCTGTCTTTCTGTCTGTCTGTGTGTATTTCTGTCAGATTTTTTTTGCTGACTGTTATCACACCCTGTAAAACCAACACGGAAAAACACTTCCTAAGAGAAACATTAACGACAGGGTGCAGCTATCTTTATAACCAAGTTTATACAACTATGTCCGATCAGCAGACAGTGAGGTTCTTTTAATTCATTTTAAATGAGAGACAAGACCTGTCTGCTGTCTGTCTATTCACCAATCAGCTGACTGTCAGACAGTGGCACCCAGGAAATACACTTCCTATTCTAAATTCCTGAGAGAAACATTTGCAACAGGGTGTTGTTGTAATGTAATGCTAATTCATTTCGATAAATGATATCTGAAATGTGGGAATGTGTTAGTCCCCCACCCTGTAGTCACAGGTGACCCTTCCAGATTAGCAGTGGACATGGAGATAACTTAGATACCTCCGCAGCAGTTCATAACTCAACTCATCTTCCAGATTAGCAGTGGATATTGTGTAGTCTTAACATTCTGTATACTTCACTCGTCCTAAGGGTAAAAAAAAGACCCACCTTCACTAAACCCTAAAATAAAGCAGCTTAATTGAGTTTTAAATAATTTAATGAATTAATTATAAACCCAAAATGTATTTTGCTTGAAGAATTGGATGTCATAAGGTGAATGCACCAATTTGTAAGTCGCTCTGGATAAGAGCGTCTGCTAAATGACTTAAATGTACATGTAAATGTAAGAAACAAATGTCACAAATGTTGTGAATATCTGGGTTTTCCCTCTTCACGGTGCAGAAAGACTGCATTTAATCAGTGGACACCACTCGTTTTTACTACAACACACCTGTCAATAGTTGTTTTCTTTACTAAAGTAGAGGTATATTATTATTATTATTATTATTGATAAAGGTACTGCATAGGTGTAAACATGTTTTGTTTTAGCAAGAGATAGCACTTGTATAGCCTTGTGCTCTGGGTTATATTCTTCCCCATCTTCTTCTTCAGATACTTCCTCTTCTTCTAAATAATTGTTCTCTTGTTCCTCCTGGAGGAATCAGATCTATGACCTGTTGGGCACTGAAGCGTGCCCTCATGGCTTCAGCAAAGAGAGAACCGGGGGACTATCATCTGCAGCATCTTTATAGCCTCTGACTGCATTCCCCATTAGTATAAAATGCTTTCATGAATTTTATGTGTGTGTGTGTGTAAATGATTTTATAACTGCTGGGTCAAAAATGACCCTAAGACAATCTTTGTAGCCTGGTGGTGAACAGACAGTCTTTGTAGCCTGGTGGTGTACAGACAGACAATCTTTGTAGCCTGGTGGTGTACAGACAGACAATCTTTGTATCCTGGTGGTGTACAGACAGACAATCTTTGTAGCCTGGTG
The DNA here is from genome assembly GCF_021184085.1 of Oncorhynchus gorbuscha. Taxonomy (NCBI): domain Eukaryota; kingdom Metazoa; phylum Chordata; class Actinopteri; order Salmoniformes; family Salmonidae; genus Oncorhynchus; species Oncorhynchus gorbuscha. The sequence continues at coordinate 1,454,636 of NC_060178.1, forward strand.
GTGTACGAACAGACAATCTTTGTAGCCTGGTGGTGTACGAACAGACAGTCTTTGTAGCCTGGTGGTGTACAGACAGGCAATCTTTGTAGCCTGGTGGTGTACGAACAGACAATCTTTGTAGCCTGGTGGTGTACAGACAGACAATCTTTGTAGCCTGGTGGTGTACAGACAGACAATCTTTGTAGCCTGGTGGTGTACAGACAGACAATCTTTGTAGCCTGGTGGTGTACGAACAGACAATCTTTGTAGCCTGGTGGTGTACGAACAGACAGTCTTTGTAGCCTGGTGGTGTACAGACATACAATCTTTGTAGCCTGGTGGTGTACGAACAGACAATCTTTGTAGCCTGGTGGTGTACGAACAGACAGTCTTTGTAGCCTGGTGGTGTACAGACAGACAATCTTTGTAGCCTGGTGGTGTACGAACAGACAATCTTTGTAGCCTGGTGGTGTACGAACAGACAGTCTTTGTAGCCTGGTGGTGAACAGACAGTCTTTGTAGCCTGGTGGTGAACAGACAGACAATCTTTGTAGCCTGGTGGTGAACAGACAGACAATCTTTGTAGCCTGGTGGTGAACAGACAGACAATCTTTGTAGCCTGGTGGTGAACAGACAGTCTTTGTAGCCTGGTGGTGAACAGACAGACAATCTTTGTAGCCTGGTGGTGTACAGACAGACAATCTTTGTAGCCTGGTGGTGAACAGACAGTCTTTGTAGCCTGGTGGTGTACAGACAGACAATCTTTGTAGCCTGGTGGTGTACGAACAGACAGTCTTTGTAGCCTGGTGGTGAACAGACAATCTTTGTAGCCTGGTGGTGAACAGACAGACAATCTTTGTAGCCTGGTGGTGTACAGACAGACAATCTTTGTAGCCTGGTGGTGAACAGACAGTCTTTGTAGCCTGGTGGTGTACAGACAGACAATCTTTGTAGCCTGGTGGTGTACAGACAGACAATCTTTGTAGCCTGGTGGTGAACAGACAGTCTTTGTAGCCTGGTGGTGTACAGACAGTCTTTGTAGCCTGGTGGTGAACAGACAGACAGTCTTTGTAGCCTGGTGGTGAACAGACAGACAATCTTTGTAGCCTGGTGGTGTACGAACAGACAGTCTTTGTAGCCTGGTGGTGTACGAACAGACAATCTTTGTAGCCTGGTGGTGAACAGACAGTCTTTGTAGCCTGGTGGTGTACAGACAGACAATCTTTGTAGCCTGGTGGTGTACGAACAGACAGTCTTTGTAGCCTGGTGGTGAACAGACAGTCTTTGTAGCCTGGTGGTGAACAGACAGACAATCTTTGTAGCCTGGTGGTGTACAGACAGACAATCTTTGTAGCCTGGTGGTGAACAGACAGACAATCTTTGTAGCCTGGTGGTGTACAGACAGACAATCTTTGTAGCCTGGTGGTGAACAGACAGACAATCTTTGTAGCCTGGTGGTGAACAGACAGACAATCTTTGTAGCCTGGTGGTGTACAGACAGACAATCTTTGTAGCCTGGTGGTGAACAGACAGACAATCTTTGTAGCCTGGTGGTGTACAGACAATCTTTGTAGCCTGGTGGTGAACAGACAGTCTTTGTAGCCTGGTGGTGAACAGACAGACAATCTTTGTAGCCTGGTGGTGTACAGACAGACAATCTTTGTAGCCTGGTGGTGTACAGACAGACAATCTTTGTAGCCTGGTGGTGTACAGACAGACAATCTTTGTAGCCTGGTGGTGTACGAACAGACAATCTTTGTAGCCTGGTGGTGTACGAACAGACAGTCTTTGTAGCCTGGTGGTGTACAGACAGACAATCTTTGTAGCCTGGTGGTGTACGAACAGACAGTCTTTGTAGCCTGGTGGTGAACAGACAATCTTTGTAGCCTGGTGGTGTACAGACAGACAATCTTTGTAGCCTGGTGGTGAACAGACAGTCTTTGTAGCCTGGTGGTGAACAGACAATCTTTGTAGCCTGGTGGTGAACAGACAGACAGTCTTTGTAGCCTGGTGGTGTACAGACAGACAATCTTTGTAGCCTGGTGGTGTACGAACAGACAGTCTTTGTAGCCTGGTGGTGAACAGACAGTCTTTGTAGCCTGGTGGTGTACGAACAGACAATCTTTGTAGCCTGGTGGTGTACGAACAGACAATCTTTGTAGCCTGGTGGTGTACGAACAGACAGTCTTTGTAGCCTGGTGGTGTACAGACAGACAATCTTTGTAGCCTGGTGGTGTACGAACAGACAGTCTTTGTAGCCTGGTGGTGAACAGACAGACAATCTTTGTAGCCTGGTGGTGAACAGACAGACAATCTTTGTAGCCTGGTGGTGTACAGACAGACAATCTTTGTAGCCTGGTGGTGAACAGACAGACAATCTTTGTAGCCTGGTGGTGTACAGACAATCTTTGTAGCCTGGTGGTGAACAGACAGTCTTTGTAGCCTGGTGGTGAACAGACAGACAATCTTTGTAGCCTGGTGGTGTACAGACAGACAATCTTTGTAGCCTGGTGGTGTACAGACAGACAATCTTTGTAGCCTGGTGGTGTACAGACAGACAATCTTTGTAGCCTGGTGGTGTACAGACAGACAATCTTTGTAGCCTGGTGGTGTACGAACAGACAATCTTTGTAGCCTGGTGGTGTACGAACAGACAGTCTTTGTAGCCTGGTGGTGTACAGACAGACAATCTTTGTAGCCTGGTGGTGTACGAACAGACAGTCTTTGTAGCCTGGTGGTGAACAGACAATCTTTGTAGCCTGGTGGTGTACAGACAGACAATCTTTGTAGCCTGGTGGTGAACAGACAGTCTTTGTAGCCTGGTGGTGAACAGACAGTCTTTGTAGCCTGGTGGTGAACAGACAATCTTTGTAGCCTGGTGGTGAACAGACAGACAGTCTTTGTAGCCTGGTGGTGTACAGACAGACAATCTTTGTAGCCTGGTGGTGTACGAACAGACAGTCTTTGTAGCCTGGTGGTGAACAGACAGTCTTTGTAGCCTGGTGGTGTACGAACAGACAATCTTTGTAGCCTGGTGGTGTACGAACAGACAATCTTTGTAGCCTGGTGGTGTACGAACAGACAGTCTTTGTAGCCTGGTGGTGTACAGACAGACAATCTTTGTAGCCTGGTGGTGTACGAACAGACAGTCTTTGTAGCCTGGTGGTGAACAGACAGTCTTTGTAGCCTGGTGGTGTACAGACAGACAATCTTTGTAGCCTGGTGGTGAACAGACAGACAATCTTTGTAGCCTGGTGGTGTACAGACAGACAATCTTTGTAGCCTGGTGGTGAACAGACAATCTTTGTAGCCTGGTGGTGAACAGACAGACAATCTTTGTAGCCTGGTGGTGTACAGACAGACAATCTTTGTAGCCTGGTGGTGTACAGACAGACAATCTTTGTAGCCTGGTGGTGTACAGACAGACAATCTTTGTAGCCTGGTGGTGAACAGACAGACAATCTTTGTAGCCTGGTGGTGAACAGACAGACAGTCTTTGTAGCCTGGTGGTGTACAGACAGACAATCTTTGTAGCCTGGTGGTGAACAGACAGACAATCTTTGTAGCCTGGTGGTGAACAGACAGTCTTTGTAGCCTGGTGGTGAACAGACAGACAATCTTTGTAGCCTGGTGGTGTACAGACAGACAATCTTTGTAGCCTGGTGGTGAACAGCTTTCATGGAAATATTAATAACAAATGTGATGTTTCACTTTTTCTAATGTTGGGGTCACATTCACTCAGCCCCTCTATCCTGTTTTGGTCTCACTGGTTCTGCTATATATCTAATGTTGGGGTCACATTCACTCAGCCCCTCTATCCTGTTTTGGTCTCACTGGTTCTGCTATATATCTAATGTTGGGGTCACTCTAGGAAAGGTCATCACATTTCAAGTTGAACAAATATCATTTAGGGGGTTTTCTCTGCTGTTAAGCATAATGGCAGGGCATTTTGTACCCATAAGTCAACAAGGGTTAAGATAATTTAGATACCTCCGCAAGTTCATAACTCATCTTGTAAATCATGTTTGGTAAGTAAATCAACGCAGAGGTATTGTGTTCTTTAATAAGTAGAGTTGGTTGTGATGAGGTATTGTGTTCTTTAATAAGTAGAGCTGGTTGTGATGAGGCATTGTGTTCTTTAATAAGTAGAGCTGGTTGTGATGAGGCATTGTGTTCTTTAATAAGTAGAGCTGGTTGTGATGAGGTATTGTGTTCTTTAATAAGTAGAGTTGGTTGTGATGAGGTATTGTGTTCTTTAATAAGTAGAGCTGGTTGTGATGAGGTATTGTGTTCTTTAATAAGTAGAGCTGGTTGTGATGAGGTATTGTGTTCTTTAATAAGTAGAGCTGGTTGTGATGAGGTATTGTGTCTTAACAAGTAGAGCTGGTTGTGATGAGGTATTGTGTCTTAATAAGTAGAGTTGGTTGTGATGAGGTATTGTGTTCTTTAATAAGTAGAGCTGGTTGTGATGAGGTATTGTGTTCTTTAATAAGTAGAGCTGGTTGTGATGAGGTATTGTGTTCTTTAATAAGTAGAGCTGGTTGTGATGAGGTATTGTGTTCTTTAATAAGTAGAGCTGGTTGTGATGAGGTATTGTGTTCTTTAATAAGTAGAGCTGGTTGTGATGAGGTATTGTGTTCTTTAATAAGTAGAGCTGGTTGTGATGAGGTATTGTGTCTTAACAAGTAGAGCTGGTTGTGATGAGGTATTGTGTTCTTTAATAAGTAGAGCTGGTTGTGATGAGGTATTGTATTCTTTAACAAGTAGAGCTGGTTGTGATGAGGTATTGTGTTCTTTAATAAGTAGAGCTGGTTGTGATGAGGTATTGTGTTCTTTAATAAGTAGAGCTGGTTGTGATGAGGTATTGTGTTCTTTAATAAGTAGAGCTGGTTGTGATGAGGTATTGTGTTCTTTAATAAGTAGAGCTGGTTGTGATGAGGTATTGTGTTCTTTAACAAGTAGAGCTGGTTGTGATGAGGTATTGTGTTCTTTAATAAGTAGAGCTGGTTGTGATGAGGTATTGTGTTCTTTAATAAGTAGAGCTGGTTGTGATGAGGTATTGTGTTCTTTAATAAGTAGAGCTGGTTGTGATGAGGCATTGTGTCTTAATAAGTAGAGCTGGTTGTGATGAGGTATTGTGTTCTTTAATAAGTAGAGTTGGTTGTGATGAGGTATTGTGTTCTTTAATAAGTAGAGCTGGTTGTGATGAGGCATTGTGTTCTTTAATAAGTAGAGCTGGTTGTGATGAGGCATTGTGTTCTTTAATAAGTAGAGCTGGTTGTGATGAGGTATTGTGTTCTTTAATAAGTAGAGCTGGTTGTGATGAGGTATTGTGTTCTTTAATAAGTAGAGCTGGTTGTGATGAGGTATTGTGTTCTTTAATAAGTAGAGCTGGTTGTGATGAGGTATTGTGTTCTTTAATAAGTAGAGCTGGTTGTGATGAGGTATTGTGTTCTTTAATAAGTAGAGCTGGTTGTGATGAGGTATTGTGTTCTTTAATAAGTAGAGCTGGTTGTGATGAGGTATTGTGTCTTAACAAGTAGAGCTGGTTGTGATGAGGTATTGTGTTCTTTAATAAGTAGAGCTGGTTGTGATGAGGTATTGTATTCTTTAACAAGTAGAGCTGGTTGTGATGAGGTATTGTGTTCTTTAATAAGTAGAGCTGGTTGTGATGAGGTATTGTGTTCTTTAATAAGTAGAGCTGGTTGTGATGAGGTATTGTGTTCTTTAATAAGTAGAGCTGGTTGTGATGAGGTATTGTGTTCTTTAATAAGTAGAGCTGGTTGTGATGAGGTATTGTGTTCTTTAACAAGTAGAGCTGGTTGTGATGAGGTATTGTGTTCTTTAATAAGTAGAGCTGGTTGTGATGAGGTATTGTGTTCTTTAATAAGTAGAGCGGGTTGTGATGAGGTATTGTGTTCTTTAATAAGTAGAGCTGGTTGTGATGAGGCATTGTGTCTTAATAAGTAGAGCTGGTTGTGATGAGGTATTGTGTTCTTTAATAAGTAGAGTTGGTTGTGATGAGGTATTGTGTTCTTTAATAAGTAGAGCTGGTTGTGATGAGGCATTGTGTTCTTTAATAAGTAGAGCTGGTTGTGATGAGGCATTGTGTTCTTTAATAAGTAGAGCTGGTTGTGATGAGGTATTGTGTTCTTTAATAAGTAGAGTTGGTTGTGATGAGGTATTGTGTTCTTTAATAAGTAGAGCTGGTTGTGATGAGGCATTGTGTTCTTTAATAAGTAGAGCTGGTTGTGATGAGGTATTGTGTTCTTTAATAAGTAGAGCTGGTTGTGATGAGGTATTGTGTTCTTTAATAAGTAGAGTTGGTTGTGATGAGGTATTGTGTTCTTTAATAAGTAGAGCTGGTTGTGATGAGGCATTGTGTTCTTTAATAAGTAGAGCTGGTTGTGATGAGGTATTGTGTTCTTTAATAAGTAGAGCTGGTTGTGATGAGGTATTGTGTTCTTTAATAAGTAGAGTTGGTTGTGATGAGGTATTGTGTTCTTTAATAAGTAGAGCTGGTTGTGATGAGGTATTGTGTTCTTTAATAAGTAGAGTTGGTTGTGATGAGGTATTGTGTTCTTTAATAAGTAGAGCTGGTTGTGATGAGGCATTGTGTTCTTTAATAAGTAGAGCTGGTTGTGATGAGGTATTGTGTTCTTTAATAAGTAGAGCTGGTTGTGATGAGGCATTGTGTTCTTTAATAAGTAGAGCTGGTTGTGATGAGGTATTGTGTTCTTTAATAAGTAGAGCTGGTTGTGATGAGGTATTGTGTTCTTTAATAAGTAGAGCTGGTTGTGATGAGGTATTGTGTTCTTTAATAAGTAGAGCTGGTTGTGATGAGGTATTGTGTTCTTTAATAAGTAGAGCTGGTTGTGATGAGGTATTGTGTTCTTTAATAAGTAGAGCTGGTTGTGATGAGGTATTGTGTTCTTTAATAAGTAGAGCTGGTTGTGATGAGGTATTGTGTTCTTTAATAAGTAGAGCTGGTTGTGATGAGGCATTGTGTTCTTTAATAAGTAGAGCTGGTTGTGATGAGGTATTGTGTTTAATAAGTAGAGCTGGTTGTGATGAGGTATTGTGTTGAGGATTGTGTTCTTTAATAAGTAGAGCTGGTTGTGATGAGGTATTGTGTTCTTTAATAAGTAGAGCTGGTTGTGATGAGGTATTGTGTTCTTTAATAAGTAGAGCTGGTTGTGATGAGGTATTGTGTTCTTTAATAAGTAGAGCTGGTTGTGATGAGGCATTGTGTTCTTTAATAAGTAGAGCTGGTTGTGATGAGGTATTGTGTTCTTTAATAAGTAGAGCTGGTTGTGATGAGGTATTGTGTTCTTTAATAAGTAGAGCTGGTTGTGATGAGGTATTGTGTTCTTTAATAAGTAGAGCTGGTTGTGATGAGGTATTGTGTTCTTTAACAAGTAGAGCTGGTTGTGATGAGGCATTGTGTTCTTTAATAAGTAGAGCTGGTTGTGATGAGGTATTGTGTTCTTTAATAAGTAGAGCTGGTTGTGATGAGGTATTGTGTTCTTTAATAAGTAGAGCTGGTTGTGATGAGGTATTGTGTTCTTTAATAAGTAGAGCTGGTTGTGATGAGGTATTGTGTTCTTTAATAAGTAGAGCTGGTTGTGATGAGGTATTGTGTTGTTTAACAAGTAGAGCTGGTTGTGATGAGGCATTGTGTTCTTTAATAAGTAGAGCTGGTTGTGATGAGGCATTGTGTTCTTTAATAAGTAGAGCTGGTTGTGATGAGGTATTGTGTTCTTTAATAAGTAGAGCTGGTTGTGATGAGGCATTGTGTTCTTTAATAAGTAGAGCTGGTTGTGATGAGGCATTGTGTTCTTTAATAAGTAGAGCTGGTTGTGATGAGGTATTGTGTTCTTTAATAAGTAGAGCTGGTTGTGATGAGGTATTGTGTTCTTTAATAAGTAGAGCTGGTTGTGATGAGGTATTGTGTTCTTTAATAAGTAGAGCTGGTTGTGATGAGGTATTGTGTTCTTTAACAAGTAGAGCTGGTTGTGATGAGAAGGTCAGGGCAGGCAGAACCAAG